>NC_133770.1:176903116-177006934 GCF_003597395.2 Chelonoidis abingdonii | reverse complement strand
CCCCCCCCAAATTTCCCCACCAGTTGCTGTCCTGGCCTGTCAGGGTAAGCCGTTGGTGGGCCAGGACACTTTGTTTACTTAGGTTTACCTTTGTGTCTGTGAACGCTCGAGGTAAACAAACCGTCTTGGCCCACCAGCGGCTTATCCTAATGGACTGGGAGCGAAAGTTTGCTGATCCCTGAATTATAGGGTCAGCTTATGAATGAGTCATAAAAATTTTCCATTTTTACTTATCCATCTTGGGGGGGTGGGGCGGCTTATAAACAAAGCAGCTTATGATCGAGTATATACAGTAATTGATAACTGTTCTTTGAGTGAGGTCTTTCAACCAGTTGTATACACACTTTATAGTAATTCCATCTAGACCACATTTCCCTAGTTTGCTTATGAGAATGTGGAACTGCATCAAAAGCCTTATTGAAGTCCAACTATATCATGAGTATCATTGACGTTTCAGGCTTTCTTTGTGGCAAAACATCTTTTGTCTCCCTCTCCTGAACTCTCCCTTTTGTGTCATCCAGTTCCAAACTTAATGGCCTCCACTACATCACCAGCACCAATTATCACCGTGGCACCGGCAGTTCCATCTGCTTCATTGATATAGTCTGCATCAGCTCCATCAGCACTGTCAGTGTCACCTTCTCACCTGTCTGCCTTCTGTCTGCCTCATCTGCTTCCATCAGCGCCATCAGATACATCAGTGTTGGTACCATTGGGGTAGCATGTGTGTTGCAGGTGTCAAGACCTCCACAGATGTCTAATGGGACTGCTCCACCATTCACGAGGAGAGTTGTATTTCCTTCTGTTCAGATTCTGACCATGATAGACCCATATCTCCATCAAGGTCTTTCAGGTCACCATACAGATCAAGCTCTAGGAATACCCAGAGCAAGGAACAATATTATAAAGATATTCATGGTGATGGGTACTATGTCAGAGGAATGACTGCTCTGCTTGACCTTATGGGACGTCTTGGACTGGTCCAAGAGCATTTATGCCTCCTGTCAGCGACTCAGTCCCAGAGAAAGTCAGCTTCTCCAGAACCTATAGCAAACAGAGAAGGAGCCTCCTCCTAATCTACAACCTCTCTCCTTTTTGGAACCCAGAGAGGAAGAGGAAACTAGAGAGGAACCCCTGAATATTTCCCCCACATATGTTTTCCTCTTCCCCAGAGGAGTCCATCGACCCAGAGGAAACATTACCACCTCCTGGGGACTTTAAAGGTTTCCAAGACCTCGTTAGGAGGGTAGCTACATCTGTACAAACTCCCATTTTGGGAAAGGTTGCCCATCCCATTAATTAAGCCTTGCTTGAACCTGCAAAGATCCTTTGGCAGACATTAGTCTCTATTCCACCCACTGCCAAATGAATGGTCAGATGGTATCAGGTTCCCCAGCAAGAATTTGTGTATTTCTTCAATTACCTCATCCTAGACTCATTAGTGGCAACAGAAACAAAAGAATATTTGAGGCAGTCTTTCCCTCAGGCTACCCTGAAGGGATAGGGAGTGTAAGAGACTGGACCTATATAGCAAAAAGGCTTATATTACCACGAACTTTCAGATAAGGGTGTCAAATTACCCGGCATTTTTGTCCAAATGCACCTTTATAAACTGCTCAGAAATTTCAAATTTATTTATTTTTTTGGACAAACTGCCTGAAGAATATAGGGATCAGTTTTTGGTCATTGTCTTCAAGGTCATCTCACTGCTTGAATGTCTGTTCAAGCAGCTATCAGTGTATCAGATCCCACATCATGTTTGATGGGTACAGCCATCTCAATGAGAAACTCTTTTTGGTTGCAGGTCTCTGGCATTCCTAAACAATTAAAAATGCAATAGAAGATCTACCATTTGAAGGTGCTAAACTGTTTTCTCAGAAAACCGATGACACCATGCACATGTTGAAATATTCTTGTCCATCACTTTCTTTGTTGGGTGTTTATACCCCAATAGCTAAAAGAGGAAGCAGTTTGAGGCCCAAAACACAGTACAGAACTTACTACCAGCAGAGATCTCAGGATGTCTCTAGAAGGAGATCTAAGCCACTTAGATTTCCCCATTGGCCTGACAGGTCCCTCTCACAAGACTTTGTTCGCTTTGAAGCAGTCATTTTGATATCTTGATGGATGAGTGCATGCTGACCGTGTTTCATCTAGTACATCCAGACCCTCCATTTTGGAAATGCTGTCTCTTTTATAGTGCATGGATGGAGATTACATTGGACAAATAGGTGCTCAGCACAGTAAGAGGAGGATACATTATCCAGTTCATGTCTCTCTTTCCACAACCTGCCTTCCTTGTCCCTTTTCAGGGACCCATCTCATAAGGTTGTTTTACATCAAGAAATACAGTTTCTGTTGGAATTGGGGGCAAGAGAGGACATTCCTTATCAACACAGAGGGAAAAATTTCTATTTCTGCTACTTTCTGATTCCTAAAAAGAGAGGTCGCCTTTGGCCCATTCTGGATTTAAGAAAGCCAAACCATTTTATCAAAAAGACCGTCAACTTGACATCTATTACCAATCTCTAAGAGAGGGATATGCTGCCCTTGACCTTCAGGATGCGTATTTTCACGTGGCAATATATCTTGGCCACAGGAATTATCTTTGTTTCATGGAAAACAACATGCACTGCCCATACACTGTGCTGCCTGCCAGCCTATCCTTGGCCTAAGGGTATTTATCAAGTGTATAATGGTAGCAGCAGCTCACCTGCACCGTTTAGGAGTTAAAATATTTCCCTACCTGGACAGTAGGCTTGGTCAGGATCTCATAATCAAAAAAACATTCTTGTCATAAGACATCTGTTCTTTTGTCTAGATCGAAAACTGAATGTAGAGGAATCAATGTTACAAGCAGTACAGCAAGTACATTTCATAGGGGTAGATCCTGATGCCACAATTACCATTGCTTACCTCCTGACAAACAAGTTCCAGTCCATGGCCTTTGTCCGAGATCCTCAATTCCAACCTGAGGACCACAGTGAATTCATGTCTAGAATTGTTGGGTCACATAGCCTTGTGCACATAAGTGGATTTAGCATGCCAGACTTACCTCAAATGTGTGTAGACCTGGCTTCACTCAGCATATCATCCAGCAAACATTTTCTGGATATGCTGCTTTGTGTATCTGCCCAAGAGCTTCAGCCCATTAACACGTCAGACTGTAGGCAGAGGGGTTCCATTCCTTCCACCAGAACCAACTATGACTTTTGTAATATAGGCATCCACTAGGGATTGAGGGGCCTATCTGGATCAACTTCAGGCTTAAGCACTTTGGACATCTAAAGAACTTTCATTCCATATAAATATGCTGGAACTTTGAGCTATTCTTTTGGACTGTAAGATGTTCATTACCACCATCACGTGGTTCAAGATCTTACAAAACAGCAGTGATGTTGTTTGTATATGAACAAACAGGGAGATGCAAGGTTGTCTCAGTTATGCCAGGAAGCGATCCACTTGTGGAACTTCTGTATAAAGATCAATATCTCACTAAATGCCTTTCACTTCTCAGGAGTGAGGAACTCTATACTGCAGATTCCATCAGCAGATACCTCACAGATCATCACAAGTGGTCCATAAAGAGGCCATTCTGCAGCAGAACGTCCATTGGTGGGGTTTTCCAATAATAGACCTCTTTGTAACGAACCTGAACAATAATGGCAGGAGGTTCTGTTCTAGGGCATGTCACAGCCCAGGTTCTATTATTGTCTTTATTTTTCCCCTGTTCGGGACATCCGGTGCCCATGTTTCCTTCAGTCCCTCTGATTCCAAGGATGATAAGGAAACTAGGAGACAAAGAACCTTAATCCTCATAGCACTTGCCTGGCCAAGGCAGTACTAACGCATGGACCTACAGCAACTCTCCATCTGGCCACTTTTCTCTGCCTGAGAATTTCTTATCTCAAAACCAAGGCAAGACACTGCACCCTAGCCTACAGTATCTTCACCTAAGTGTTGATGATCTCTGGTTGGTCAATGAGAGGAAAGTCTGCTCCTGAGAAGTCCAAGCTGTTCTGGTGAACAGCAGAAAGGATTCCACAAGAGCCTTGTATGAACCAAAATGGAAAAGGTTTTCAGTCTGGGCGGAATCACATCAATTATCTCCTGATAACACAGGGATTAGACATATTTATGCCAGACTACGTTACTGCATCTGAAATCCTCTGGTCTCTCAGCTCTCCGCTGAGCAGCAATTTCTGCAGTATGCCCACAAGTAGACAGGTTTTCAGTCCCCTGGAACCCATATTTTTAAGGGTTCTTATCCATGTATACCCTCCAGAGTCTGAACTAGTACCTTCATGGGACCTGAATTTTAATATTGTCCCATTTGGTGAGACCCCTCTTTGAACCTTTGGCAACAACATCCCTGCTTCTGCTGTCAGTGAAAACGATGGGATGATTGGGAGGGCTCTGACATTTTACCTGCACTGCACTCCTAGACTGTTTGTTGCCTACGCTGACAGGGTTAAAGGGCAACCTGTCACAGCCCAGCATATTTCATGCTGAATTTCAGATTGTACTGAGTTTTGCTATGATCTGGCAAACGTCTCTCTACAAAGGAAAGGAGCCCACTCCACGAGGGTTCCATCCGTTTTGTCAGCCTTCTTGAGCAACATTCCTATAGCAGCCATTTGCAAAGCAGCAATGTGGTCTTCCGTACATACCTTCTCCAGGTACTGTTACTCAAGGTTCATGAGAGGACACCAACTTCAGCCAGTTGGTGTTGTGGTCTCTCTTCAAGTCATCTGATATCCACCAGCTGCAAGGAAACTGCTGGTGAATCACCTACAGTGGAATGTGTGTGTGTGCACAGTCGCTCCACAGAGGAAAAATTGGTTACTTATCTGTACAGTAACTGTTGTTCTTTGAGATGTGCTGCGAGATTCTTCAACTCTCCCACCTTCCCCGCTACTTTGAGTTTTGCTTACCAACAGTGCAAAGAAAGGGAGAAGGAGATGGCAATCGCACCCCTTTATACCCTTGGTTTGGTGCATGAGGATAGCAGGGGCGCATGTGCTGCCTGTTGGTAGAAGTCTCTGGCTGGAGTGTGTTGGTAGATGTGCACCCAACTGTGGAATGTACATGTGCACAACTCATCTTGAAGAACAACAGGGAGTGTACAGGTAAGTAACTGGTTTGTTATGAAACATTTATATTCCAGTAGCGCCTAATGGCCACAACGAGGTTGGGCCACATTATGCTTGTACTGCACCTAGCATATAAAAATGGCCACTTACACTAAAGAACTTCCAGACATAATGAGTGGATGAGCCAAACAGGTAGGCTGGGACTGCAGGCCTGAAAGACCGGGAAGTAAATTGTAATAGGATGTGTGCAAGTTCTTGGTGGTGGTGGGACTACACTGTGAAGGGCTTTGGAAGTAAGGAGAAGTTTGTATTTCATGCAGTGGAAGAGAGGGAACCAATGGAGAGAATCTTGAGTTGATTGTTGTAGCTGGAGTAATGAGCCAAGAATGATGATCTTAACAGTATTTGGGAAGGATTTGAGTTAGGGGAGGATGGAGTTTAGAACTGTCAAAGCCAGAGAAGAGGAGATTACAGTAGTTAAAGTGTAAAGTGATCAAGAGCTGAACAAAACTTTTGTCAGTGTGATCAGAGAGAAAAGGTGGATCTTGGAAATATTGTGCAGGAAGAAGTGGCAAGATTTCGACGTGGCCTGGACGAGCTCGGGTCGTTGTGATGTCTTCTGTGACAGAGAAAGAGGAGGGAAGGGAGGTCTTTATGAAAAAAATCAGCTCTGTTTTGGTCGTGCTAAGTTTCAGTTGATGGCAGGACCACCACAAGGAAATGTCAGGAAGACAAACGAACATAGTTGCTCGCCGGGAGGAAGGGAGAGAGATTTGTCAGTCATCAGCAGAAATATTTGTCAACGGTGACTGTAAGAGTGGTGCCTGAGATACCAAAGCTTCCATTCATATTTAAAATAAGGAATAATGAAGGCAACTGTGTAGTATCTGTTGGTTGCCTTTTTAATGTACTGTATTCTGGGAACAATATTAAGTGGCTTTTAAAATCTTTTTCTCAGTTTTCTTTCTCCCTTAGTCATGATTTTACTAAAGCCAAGTGCTTTGTTTTTCCCTCTTGGTTCGGTTTTCAGGACAAGACATTTCAAAGAGAGCATCAAGTTTATCCATGAGTGCCGGCTTAGAGGTGAGGGCTGTCTTGTTCACTGGTACGTATGTCAATTGTTTAAGAATATTCTTAATCTTTTCCTCTCCATTTTATTATCTTTTTTTAAGTCAGTAATAAATTAGAGTTGTCCGCCCTTCTCTTTCTTTTTTAATAATAATACTTTTGCACTTATATAGCACTTGACATCTGAGGATCCCCTGTCAAAATTAAAAACACTTGTTAAGCCTTGCTTCACTGTAGATATTGAGGCACAGAGAGGTTAAGTGGCTGCCAGAGCGCACAATGTGTCAGTGGCAGAGACAGGAGTGAAATCCAGAGCTGCTGACTCCAGTCTCCCACTCGGACCTTGGGACTATCTGTTCCCTGTGTTATATTTTACCAATAGTGTTGCATCGTCTATTTTTCTGATTAATGCTAGTCACCATTTTCTCCTCTCACATGCAGTTCCTGTAATCCTAATAATTTTATCCATTCCTGTTGCAACTATTTTTGCTGCTTTAGGGCTGCTGGAAATTTTCCTCTCAACAGAAACTGATATTTTAAGCTTCACTGAAGCATTCAAATATCACAGCTGTTTCGAGCAGATTACTGATTAGAGAGGGAGTCTTGAGACATTAACTGCCTTCAAAGAGTTGGAACAGAGACAAGGAAATCCCATCGTGGTTTTTCTTACTGTCATTGCTCGTGGTCCTTTTGCATTGCTGCAATGTCTAGATATAGGTTCTGAAATGCTAGTTAGAGTCAGATCTAGTAGTCTGAGCGCTGGGCTTGGAGGTCAGAACTCCAGCATTCTAATCCTGTTCTGCCATTGGCTCATTGTGTAGCTTTGAACAAGTCGATTAACCTCTCTGCACCTCACTCTCTTCATATTTAAAATGGGGTTATTGACCTACTTCATGAGGGTGTTCTGAGACAGTTTTCTGATCCTGTGCTTTATCATTTATATTCTTTGAAAGTGTTAAGTGCTACATGAGCAAATCTACAACTGTCACTCAAATGTATTCTTTATCTATAGTAATAACACCACTTTTCATCCAGAGCTGTCAAACCACTTGACAGTGGTAGGTTTGTCATTCCCAGTGTCACAGATGGTGAAACTGAGGCACTGAAAAATAAAGTCTCACGGCATGTCTGTGGCAGTCTCAGAAATAGAACTGAGAACTCTGAATCCTGTGCTCTAATTGTTCAACTTGGTCTGAAGGTTTAATGAATTTAAACACAAGCTCATTAAAATTAGAGCTCTGAATGTGCTGGAAAAGGCTACCTTCGTATTTCAAGACCCTATTCTGTAGGGGGGGTGGTATTTTTATGTCTGGATAACTCATATCTAGTTTAAGAAAAACAACAATACAAAATTGTTCTCACGCTTTCTCATGGAGGCTTTGTATTTTTTTTTGTTTAAAAAAAACTCTCATCTGAACTGAATTTCAGTACAGCTCCTCCCTTTGGGTGCCCACACTGCATGCAGGTTTCAGAGTAGCAGCCGTGTTAGTCTATATCCGCAAAAAGAACAGGAGTACTTGTGACACCTTAGAGACGAAGAAATTTATTTGAGCATAAGCTTTCATGGGTTACAGCCCACTTCATCGGATGCATAGAATGGAACATATAGTGAGGAGATATATATATACACATACAGAGAACATGAAAAGGTGGGAGTTGCCCTACCAACTCTAAGAGGCTAATTAATTAAGAGAAAAAACTTTTGTAGTGATTAACAAGATTCACTCTTCTACATTTTAAGGTCCAGTACATAGACAACATAAAGATACCTCAATAGTTCTATAGGAACAGCCACCACAATGTGCTCATTACTTTAAACTCCTTAGTTTAGGTAATATATTTTACTCTGTAAAGTGCTGTGTAAATTTATGATGCTCTATGAGATAAGCATATTTATTTTAAGACTTCATATTTTGTATCTATTTATTTTGTCTAATTTCTGCTGCAGTCTCGCTGGAGTCTCCAGGAGCGTAACTTTGGTAGTCGCTTACATCATGACAATCACAGATTTTGGCTGGGAAGATGCATTGTCTATTGTACGAGCATCGAGATCCTGTGCCAATCCTAACATGGGCTTCCAGAAGCAGCTACAGGAGTTTGAAAAACATGATGTTGACCATGTAAGTGATTTTTGTTGACCAATTTGGTTTCTTTAGACACAAAGTTTTGGACTGTATCATAACTTTAGAAGGTTAAAGATTAGAAGATAAATGGCCCAGAATGCGGCAATAATACAAATGTACAAGTGATGCTAATGTAAAAAGTGTTTTTTCACATCTACCTAGGATGTTAAAGCAAGAAAAAATAGCTTTTCAAGTTAACAATATTGTAAACAAAACCTGAGATCTGAAAGTCAAGCTGGGTTCTCATCCTGGCTTATGCATCATCACCGGTAACAAATGTTTTGTACAACTGGAACTTAACTAACAATGTGGGGATGATGCATGAACCAGAATGGAATCCAGCTCCTCCTTCTTGAGCTGGGTTGGTTCTGCAGGGCTAATGGGAGTTTAGAAAAATAGTAATAACCTATTTTTGTCAATAACATAAACAAATACAGCTGAACACACCCCGGGAACAGGTCTGTTGATTAAGGAGGTACTGTTTTTACATAATCATTTTTCTGACCATAACTCCATTTTACATTGCTCAGCACATTTCTCTCCTCTCTACTTTCTCAACTCACTCTTTTAAAAGAAAGTAAATGAGGTGAGGAGGTTGACTTCATTTTTCTTCCAGGATTTCTTGCAGCAGAGAGCTGAGAAATTATTGTGACATATCAGGAATGCAGTTTTCAACTGTAAATATTTGTTTTTTGAAAATATTCAACTGAGTATTTCCTGGATCATTCAGAACTGATATTAATGGGTGGGTAACTGACATTTTAAGATACAATATAAAGGGACTTTCCAGACTGGTCTCCTTTCTCCCTTATATGAAGGTTTACAGTCATTTCAGATCTAATTGGACTGAGCTAATAACCCTATATACATTGTATATGCAAATAACTTTGAGAAGAGAGTAACGTCTTTTTTTTCATGTCACAATGGGAGGATGCAGCAGTTTCTTCACTGAAAGGAAGGCACTAGCTTATAAAATGAAATGCTCACCTGTGGGCATAGGTTGTAGCAAGCTATTGTATCTGTCGATCACAACTTTTGGGACCAGATCCTCAGCAGGCGTGAATCAGTGTACTTCTATGGATTTCTGTGGAGCTTTGCCAATTTATACCAGCTGAGGATCTGGACCTGAGTTTTTAATTACAGCACCACTTGTCCATGATAGCTCTGTACAAAGTATATTGGGGTTTCAGGACATTTGATCCATTAGATTTGAACTTCTAGGCTTTTAGGCACTGAAGATCATAACATGTTGTGTGTCATTGATAAATGTCCCTTAGATGGGCATTAAGGGCAGGGATGGTGTTCCTAGCCTCTGTTTGCCAGAAGCTGGAAATGAGCAACAGGGGATGGATCACTTGATGATTACTTGTTCTGTTCATTCCCTCTGGGGCACCTGGCATTGGCCACTGTCGGAAGAGAGGATACTGGGCTAGATGGACCTTTGGTCTGACCAAGTAGGGCCGTTCATATGTTATGTTCTTATGTTAAGGTCTCATCTTTGATATGACCTCAATATAGATATATTTTGCTTATTCTGTATGTGTTTGATCCTGCAAGAGGTTGAGCACTAGGGTCCTGATCCAACAAAGCACTTAAGCATGTGCTCAACTTTTAAGAGTGTGAGCAATCCCATTAAACCTTTACGCCTGTTTGCATGCTTCTGAGTCTGAGTTTAAGTGCTTTGCTGGGTCAGAGCGCAATTGCCGAGTTCCTTACAGGCTCGATCCCCATATAGTTACTAACTGAATGGATACCTCCACTCTAATATATTTCATGCTCTTCCTAAACTTGCCAAACACTACACAGTTGACTAAGAGAGAGTCATGTGACCTAAAATAGTTTGCATTCATAGGTAATAAGTGATAGCAGGGCTTGGAGAGGGAAGGTGCTGCCTGCCAGCCTTGCTTTCCGCAGATGATTGACAGTAGTGGAGCTACAAAAGCAAGAAGAAAGAGCGGGAGCCTCTTATTTTTTTGAAGCCCCCACACACCCACCCCCAAACAGCTGAGCAGAGTAGGAGCTATTGTAATTGCTTCTGCATTGAGGCTTCACTGCCAGGTTAGATAAGTGGGAGAAGAGTCAAGGCAGGAAGAAGGAGAGACAGGTTAAAGAATTTGCACACATTTGTAATGTGCATATTTGATACAGCAAGAGATTATAGGCCAGGTCATCAGCTGGTTGTAAATTGACATACCTCCACTGAAGTCACTGGAGCAATGCTGACTTGTACCTGCTGAGGAACTGGCCTTAGGTAAAATGTTGAATGCTTAAAATGCCTGGTTTAGCCCCCAATCCCACAAAGACTTATGCACATACTTAACTTAACACATGAGTAGCCCCATCAATATCAAACTAAGCACATGCATAAATCTTTGCAGGATCAGGGTCTGAGGCTGTAGTTGTATCACACATTGTACCTGAGACTGCAATGGAATCTTTGTTTTCTTTGGGGAAGATGCATATTTTATAAAATGTTAAACATTTAAAAGTTTTCCTTCCCTTCTCCCTGCTTCCAGCTAAAACATTTTAAAAGCACAGTAATGCACTTCCAGGTATGTATTAAACAGCCTATACACTACACCCCCAGCATTGATGTGTTGAAACAAGAACATAAGAATAGTCATACTTGGTCAGACCAATGGTCCATCTAGCCCAGTATCCTGTCTTCCGATGGTGGCCAATGCCAGGTTCCCCAGAGGGAATGAACAGAACAGACAATCATCAAGTGATGCATCTTCGGTCGTCCGCTCCCAGCTTCTGGCAGGTCAGAGGTTTGGGGACACCCAGAATATGGGGTTGTGTCCCTGACCATCTTTGCAGTAGCCTTTGATGGACCTATCCTCCATGGACTTACCTAATTCTTTTTTTAACCAGTTATACTTTTGGCCTTCAGAGCATCCCTGGCAATCAGTATATTGTGTGTGTAAAGTAGTACTTTCTTATGTTTGCTTTAAACCTGCTGCCTATTAATTTCCTTGGGTGACCCCTTGTTCTTGTGTTATAAAGAGATAAATAACACTTCCTTATTCACTTTCTCCACACCATTCATGATTTTATAGATCTCTATCATAGGCCCCCTTAATCGTCTCTTTTCCAAGCTGAGCAGTCCCAGTCTTTTTAATTTCTCCTCATAGGGAAGCTGTTCCATACCCTGATCATTTTTGTTGCCCTTCTCTGTACTTTTTCCAGTTCTAATACATCCTTTTTGAGATGAGGCAACCAGAACTGCACCCAGTGTTTCAGATGTGGGTGTACAATGAATGTATATAGTGGCATTATGATGTTTTGTGTATTATTTTCTATCCCTTTCCTTATGTTCCTAACATTCTAACTTTTCATCATAGTTTTTTTGACGGCTGCTGCACATTGAAAAGATGTTTTCAGAGAACTGTCCACACAAACTCTAAACTTTTCCTTGAGTGGTAACAGCTAGATTAGACACCATCATTTTGTAGATATAGTTGTGATTGTTTTCCAATGTGAATTATTTTTTATTTATCAACATTGAATTTCATTTGCCATTTTGTTGCCCAGTCAACCAGTTTAGTGAGATCTCCTGGTAACTCTTCGCAGTAAGCTTTGGACCTAACTATCTTGAGTAATTTTGTATCATCTGCAAACTTTGGCACCTCACTGTTTGCCCCTTTTTTCCAGATCATTTATGAATGTGTTGAACAGCACTGATCCGAGTACAGATTCTTGGGGAACTCTGCTATTTGCCTCTCTTCACTGTGAAAACTGACTACTTATTCCTGCCCTTTGTTTCTTATCTTTTAACCAGTTACTGATCCATTATAGGACCTTCTTTCTTATTGCATGACTGCTTACAATGTTTAAGAGCCTTTGGTGTGGGATCTTGTCAAAGGTTTTCTGAAAGTCCAAGTACACTACATTAACTGGCTCATCCTTGTCCGCATGTTTGTTGACAACCTCAAAGAATTCTTAGATTGGTGAGGCATGATTTCGCTTTTCAAAAACCATGTTGATCTTTCCCAATATGCTTAGTTCATGTTTGTGTCTGATAATTCTGTTCTTTACTATAGTTTCAAGCAGTCTGTCTGGTAATGAAATTAGGCTTACTGGCCTCTAATTACCAGAATCATCTATGGAGCCTTTCTTGAAAATCATTGTTACATTAGCTGTCCTCCAATAATCTGGTACAGAGGCTGATTTAAGCAATAGGTTACATACCCCCGTTAGTAGTTCTGCAACTTCATATCTGAGTTCCTTCAGAACTCTTGGGTGAATACTATCAGTTTCATTTATTCCAAAACCACCTCTGACACTTCAGTCTGGACAAGGACACTATGAATGTAAATAGTTCCATAATTTACCTTTGTGCCATGTGACATTTAAAGTGGAAAAAATGGCCAATAATCTGCCAGTTCTTCCACCCAAAGTGTGCTTGAATTTGTGGCCAGGCATGTGCTGTTGGAGTACCTGATTCCAAATTTAGAGCCCAAGTCAGCAAAGACTTATGTATGTGTGTCACTTTTTAAGTGTATGAGTGGTCCCATTGACTTCAATGGGATGATAACTATGCTTAGTCACACGTGTTTAAGTGCTTTGCTGTTTCAAAGCCACAAAGTGGGCACTCTTCTTTAGACAATCAGGGTTAGACTGTAAAAGGTTTAAACAATGTGATTTGAAAATTATTTTGACTCCTTTAATGTTCTTGAAAAGTTGTTGATATTTACTATTAAAGATACTGTGGTGTAAGAGGAGTATTATTTCTGCATCCGGTTTGCGTTAATAATTAGCATATCTACTATGTGTTTAACTTCTCCAGTTCAGGCAGTGGCTGAAGGAAGAATATGGAGAAAATTCTTTGCAAGATGAGCAAGAAGCCAAAATTCTTCTGGGTAAATATAAAGAGCAGGCAATGATGCAACCAGGTCCCGGCGGGAGACAGTGGAATAATAACTTTTCCTCACTGCCTTCCCTGTCATACAACAGCTACACAACAGAGACCTAATCACTCCAGACTGGATTCACTTTCTTTTTTCCTTCGACCTGTTTTAAAAACAGACATCACCAGTGTCCCCTCCACTCTCTATGGAAGTCATGCGAGCTGTACTCTTGTGGAATACTTGATGAAAATATTATACCGCACGTGTGTGTGTTTGACACAATTTTACAGTTTTATGTAACACCACTCTCTGTAAGCTTCTCTCTTGAGAGGCACCCCTTATGTCAGGTTGTCACTGTCCTCAGACTCCACCCCCTTTATAATATGTGCGTCTCCAAAACACACTCGTGTGCACATGATAACATTGTCTCCAAAGAATGAGCTTCCAAAGTGTGTGAGCACTTATGTATTTTTTGCTTGTGCTACGGTTGCTGTTTGACCTTAGCTACCTCAAAAATGCTGTTCTTGTCACTGAGGTTGTAAATGCAACTTTGAAAATTGCCTCGATTTTACACTTGATGAACGCAAAGTGTGTGTGTCATAAAAAAAATTATTTGAGAGGTTTCTGGCTTTCATTTAAATTATTCATAGTTGTCACTAGTTTGAATTAAAAATTAAGATTAAGTAGGAAGATTCAAGATGTGTGAATTCCATCTATTTTGCCAATTTAAAACCAGTGGTCAAATTTGTCAGAGTGCACATGTAAGCAACATTTTAAATCAGAGTAAAAAAACTAGAGGCTATATTCTGCTTCTAGTTATCCTGGTGTAAATCTGGAATAGCTCAGTTGACTTAGCTGGAATTATTTTGAATTTACAACGGTGTAACTGCAAACAAGTTAATGAAGTTGTTCCAGATTTACACTGGTGTTATGATGAGGAGAATTGGATACAATGTCCTTACTTTTAGTCTTTGATTCAGAGCAAACAGAGGTATCGTTTAAAGATTCCAGAACAAAGAAGGATGCTCTCCCAACCTGCAAGGACATTTCAAGAGAATCAAGCTGTTTTCAATACACAGTGCATGCTGAGTGTCCCAGTCATCTACAGTAAGAGAGATTCAACACATTGTACTTAACCAGAATTTTTTTTATTTCATGTCCTATGATACGCTAACTTACAAACATTTAACGTGGTATCCTTTGATGCTTGCTGCCAATGTCTTCACACAATGATGAGCCCTGGGATGGACTGGAGATGGACTGTAGGGGTAAAGTAAACCCCAAAATATTTTTGACATCTTATCTATTTTAATGGAATGGAAAGTATGGCTATTAAAAATCCATTAACGCAAAAATTAGGATTTACATTACTACTATAATCCAGCTCCCAGCTGCCCCAGAATTCTTTGTTGTGGGCCTCATCGCACCACACAGTGCTAGTATATTACATATGGCCAGAACAAATTGTAACTGTATTGGTGGCAGGTGTTGGGATATTGTAGGACTTGGAAAAGTCTTACCTTTTGTTTCCAACCTCATAGCTTGCTGAATCCCATGTGTGCGCGTTACTTAATCTTTGCAGACCACCACCATTAACAGATAACACTTGGCTAGCAGGCAAACAGGTGACTGTCTGAATTTCAATGGGAGACGGGTTTAGTAATTGCCCAAGACAATACTATTAGACCGATGGAAGCTTCCATTCATGGTCACTAGTTTTTGTAAATTGGAGACTTAGTAAAAGAGTCTTACACACAGATAGCTCAGTGGTTTGAGCATTGGCTTGTTAAACCCAGGGTTGTGAGTTCAATCCTTCAGGGGGCCAGTTAGGGATGTGGGGCAAAAATCTGGGGATTGGTCCTGCTTTGAGCAGGGGGTTGGACTAGGTGACCTCCTGAGTTCCCTTCCAACCCTAATATTCTATGATGATCTCCTTGTTCAAGCCTGTGTATTCACAATAAGATATGGCATTTTTGGCACACGCACAAAAAAAAGGCACAGTTGTCAGAAGTATTCCAAGTATTTACAGCAAAAGTGTGTATGTACACAACATACACACACAGTATATACCAATGTTAACTGCGTTTGACACATGTTCCAGAATGTGTTATTGCACTTCTCTTTTTCCACAGCAATACTGTGGGTGCTGATAAATTTAAAATTACTTTATACTGAGAACATTTAGAGACATCTGCTAATGTTTTGTGTTCAGGTTTGTTCTTTTGTTCTTTTTTGTTTTAATTGGCTGGTTGACTTCCAAAGTGTCAACTTCTGAAACATCATTCAATACCTGCATAGCTGACATGTCTCAATGGCCATAAAGCCCACACACTTGTGAAGCTGCAACTGGAAAGCAGACTCAAGAGTAAAGTGAGAAGATCTATAGATGGGATTTGGAGTGTTATGCTTCTAGCACACACCAACTCTTCTTTCTCTTTAAGGGACCAGAGGAAGGTATCTGTGTAGGTAATTTTGGCTGGGGTAGAGTAGATCCTCATATCTCTGATCTTCAGTGGTTGTGTATCACCTTCCTAAACCCACACCACAGTTGTACCATCTTCTCCTTCAAGAGAGTAGAATAGAATTAAGGGGGTGAGAGGGCAACAGGAGCATAGGGAAGCCTGGGCTGTCCTGTCCCTGGTGGGAGTGGAACAGTAGGATCTCCTGCATTAGTAAGTTATCAAGGCACAGAAGGGATGGCAATCACAGCTAAACCTTACTCCATTCCTTTAAGAAAGGAGTGAAACAGACATTGTCCAGAAACATAGTACAGTCTCTTCTCTTACCAGCCTTCCAGTGACAGCTTAAAGGGCTACTTGACTGTGTGGATATATGATTATCCACCAGAGGACAGTCAACATTCAGGTGTTTGACTTTAACAGTATAAACTATGTGTTCAGTTTTTCCACATACTTTCAGTATCGCCTTTCTGTATTTCTAAGCCTCTGCTTTATTTTTGCCTTCCCCTATCAAATGCATGAAACTTTTTAACAACTTATTGAGCATCCTGATTTACACGGATAATTTACTATTTTGTAAACTTAATTATTTTGTGTGACTGCAAGCAAACATTTTAGCATGATTCTACAGGTAACTTCATCTGTATTTATTACCCTGATTTTAACCTGGAAACAGTTGTTGCTTTGATTGTTTTTTGGGGGTGTTTGGAAAAATATTATGGCAAATTCTTTCTTTTTTTTAAAAAAACCATTGTTTATAATAATCACTGTATATAATTGTCAGTGAAAGATTACAGTCAATTCTTCAGTCAGTTAGGAACTGTAAGCCCAGTAAGCTTGGTTCTCTGTCTTCCTTTTGGCATCATAATGAAGCCTCCTCTTTGGTTGTTTTTCTCTATGGTTTGTATTTAATACGTTCTACAATTTTCTATAAATAAAAGTAAATGTTCATAGCCTATCTATTTGTGTATTTTCTTGAAAGATCTAAATTAATATTCTCTGCTGGATCCCTGGTCCTTGGCTAGCATCAGTACTGTTTGCAAAGAGCGCCCATCACGAATTGATTTCACTCTGGTGTTCAGGTGAAGTTGCTCTTTCCATCACAGAGATCTCTGCAGCCCAGGAAGGATCTCCTGAATCCTTCCATGGGTTCATTGATCTCTACCAGGTGAGTCAAGAAGTGCCTCCCTCCACTCCACCTGGAAAAAAAGGCAGGGGAGAAAAGGGAGTAATAGCAAATGTTTTTACTCTGAACAATGGAAGCCGTGGTAAACTTGGTTACTGTAATGCCAGAGTCTGCAGTACCCAGGTCATTGTAGTCTGAATTCTTGTCAGAGTTCAGCCAATTAAAAACCAGTGTGAAAATTGACTTGACACTGAAAATCAGAAATCCCATTAATAATTTATATATTTAAATAGTGCCTGTGCTCTGCTTAGTGCATTACGATGTTCCCCCTCCATATAAGTAGCCATCTGGAACTGGTTATCATTGCAGTAGCAGACAAGAACGGTTGCACATAGTTCCCCAGGCAGCTGATAGCTAAACAAGACATGCAGTGACTTGTTAACATTTTCCCTTTGGAATGTATTCTTCTCCTGGTATGCCATTGTTTTTGATGTTAATACAACTAACTATATTTTACAATGTGTTGCAGTGTGGCGGTGGTGGTATTTATTGTTTGTACTATCATAGCACCTAGGAGCTCACTGTGTGAGTTATAACCCACATCACCATAGTGTGGTTCTTTGTTCACCCTCTGGTGGCTGGTCCATATAAGAGGCTGATGAGTCATACCCTTATGGAACAGTCATCACAAAGTGTATTCTGTTTACAATATATGAAATGTGTTTAATTAAACTTTTCAGAACTGCCCAATTAACTCAGATAATGTCATAAAAACTAAGATATTATTGCCTCATAACTGGTCAGTAGTCTTCGGGAAAAGTAAACTATTATGGTTTATGGTTTAAAACAAATGAACCTCGGGCCAGATCTACACTACAAAGTTTGGTTGGGTGTGAAAAAAACCCACACCCCTTAACCGGCATAACTGTGCTGCCAAAACTTCCAGTGTAGATGCAGCTATGCGGACGTAAGGGTTGCATTTATAGTATAGACAAGATGTTGGTCCCAGAGAATTTTGAGGCTCTGAAACATTTAATGCAAAGCATTTGATTTATTTAAACTATTTGCAGATAATCGGGTCTGATCCAGAGTCCATTGCTGGGACTGCTCACATGGTAAAAGTAAAGTTCATGTGTTTAAGTTCCTTGCTGAATTGAGCCAGAGTCCAAGTCAGCTGAGTAGTTACCATGATTCCATAATATTTATTTATTCCTTTGTGAACCACAAATCTTTTTCAGTGTAATCTGTTTTACTACTGAGTTTTAGGGCCTGATTTTTCTCTCATCTACACCATGGTAGGCAATGAGAAGTCAAATGAAGGGACACCAATATGAGAAGAGATGCAGAGCTTTAGTCTGTTTCACCAATTTAATGTTATACTTTCCATGGATTTGCAGTCCTCTAAGACGCGTATTATCTGTGGATTTGATTTGCGTACCTTCCACTCCATCTTCCATGGTGCTAATGAAAAAGCTTGGACTTTATCAGACCCAGCACTGACTGCTGCATGATTCTATTCAATGCCAACTGCTAACTAGACAATGAATCTTTAATAATTATTCAGTATGAGCATGAGGTGCATCCTCTTCTATATCACTGACTATAAAATAACCAGATACCAGTGACCATTTTCATCTCCCCACCATCCTCTTATCACTTAGGAAGATTAAGATGAGTCCTAGGTTACTGGGATCTTAATAAATCAAAGCACTGAGCCTCAGTATTGCTTTATTGCTCATATTAGGACTGCATGAGAGTACTCCCTAAACTCCCCATGTCCTGTCCTGGCATACAGGGGGTTCTTTTGAGGGCAATATCTTGTTTGGTTATGCCAAAGTCCTGGTCAGAAATATGGAGAGGACTTCTCAGGACATTGTAGCAGGAGATGGTTGTGCTGGAGGGGTGGGTACACTATGGGCCTTCTAGAGAGTATTAGAAAGACTTCATCCTGAAGACATTCTCAAGTGATTGATGATATTTTTATAGAATCCCCTGGAGACATAAATATGTGACTGTTACAAAGTTAGTTATTTATAAATTATATTCTCAGCAGCATTTTAAATATGGTTCTCGCTTTACCACATGGGCCGAGCTCATTTAAATTAAACGATCTATGACTAAACTTTGTAGCTGTCCCATATTTTTCTCTTATCCTTTGACAAGTGGACGAATTCTTGTCTGTACATGTCTGAACATCTGCAAGTTTAGGTTTGCATTTGCTGTAGCTAATTATGCAAACTGCAGTTTACAAAGAGTTAATAGCTCACAAGTTGCAAGATTATATAGTGTAGCTTTCGTGTAGTTTCTAGGGCAATTATTAGGAGGTGTCATCTAACAGTGTATAAGCAGGTGCATTTTTACCATGGAAATACAGCTCAGCTCAGCTCATCATTCGAATGAAAGGCTAAATTCTTCCTGAGATAAATCCAGTCCAACTTCATCAAATTAAGGCAGAATTAGGTTGCCAATACAGATTTTTCAGGTGGTCTTAGCCTAACTTCTATTCCAGGTGCAATTCTCATACATAAAAAATTGCATCCAGTTTGCATCTCCAATGAATTATGAATAAAAATATTATAGTGTTGTTGCAATCATTATGCGTCCTCAAAAAGATACGAGACCAATTTTGTCTCTTGCCATAAAGCCTTTGATCTATTGCAGTGGCATTTTAATTTGACCCTTTGATGATTATTTAGCTCAGTTTTAGTCGTATCTTTCCCATGGGCCTGATTTGAATACCTATTAAAATCAATGGAAAGATTTCCATTGAATTCAGTGGCATTGGACTAGCCCCCCCGCCTTCCACACACACACATTTGGGGACATGTTCTGTCTCATGCAGTGGTTGGCTAGCTGTTGTCTCCTGTCTAAGGTTCTGCCCTCTTTACAAAGATCACCAACTCAGGGGACCTGGCTGACCCATTTACAACATGGCTGCAATTTCTAATGTTTACAGGTCCTACCCATGTTTATAGCAATGTTGTACCACTGAACTAAAGCCTTGGGTATGTCGACTTTCCATTTTAATAGGGCTGTCAAGCTATTAAAAAAATTAATTGTGCAATTAATCGCACTGTGAAACAATAATAGAATACCATTTATTTAAATATTTTTGGATGTTTTCCACTTTTTCAAATATGTTGATTTCAGTTACAACACAGAATACAAAGTGTACAGTGCTAACTTTATATGTATTTTTGATTATATGTATTTTCTCTAAAAAAAAAAAAAACAACAAAAAATAGTATTTTTCAAATCACCTAATACAAGTAGTGCAGTGTGATCTCTTTATTATGAAAGTTTCTTACAAATATAGAATAATATACAAAAATAACTGCATTCAAAAATAAAACAATGTCAAATTTTAGAGCCTGCAAGTCCACTTAGCTCAGAAAAGCCAATCGCTCAGAAAAACAAGTTTGTTTACATTTGCAGGAGATAATGCTGCCCGCTTCTTGTTTATAATGTCACCTGAAAGTGAGAATAGGCGTTCGCGTGGCACTGTTATAGACAGCATTGCAAGATATGTACATGCCAGATGCATTAAAGATTCATATGTCCCTTCATGCTTCAACCACCATTGCAGGGGACATGCATCTATGCTGATGATTGGTTCTGCTCGATAAAGGCAGTGCGGACTGACACATGTTCATTTTAATTATCTGAGTCAGATGCCACCAGCAGAAGGTGGTGATTCGGGTTCTGTAGTTTCCACAATGGAGTGTTGCTTTTTTAAAGACTTCTGAAAACATGCTCCACACTTGGTCCCTTTCAGATTTTGGAAGGCACTTCAAATTATTAAACCTTGGGTCGAGTGCTGTAGCTATCTTTAGAAATTTCACATTGGTACCTTCTTTGTGTTTTGTGAAATCTGCAGTGAAAGTGTTCTTAAAATGAATAATGTGATGGGTCATCATCCGAGACTGCTATAACATGAAATATATGGCAGAATGCAGATAAAACAGAGCAGCGGACATACAGTTCTACACCCAGAAGTTCAGTCACAAATTTAATTAACACATTATTTTGTTAATGAGCACTGTCAGCATGGAAGCATGTCCTCTGGAATGGTGGCCAAAGCATGAAGGAGCATACAAATGTTTAGCATATCTGGCACGTAAATACCCTGCAATGCTGGCTACAAAAGTGCCATGCAAATGCGTTCTCAATTTCTGGTGACATTGTAAGAGGGCAGCATTGTTTACATTTACAGGAGACAAACTTGTTTGTCTTAAGGACTGGCTGAACAAAAAGTAGCACTGAGTGGATTTGTAGGCCCTAAAATTTTACATTAGTTTGGTTTTGAGTGCAGTTATGTAACAAAAAAAAATCTACATTTGTAACTTGCATTTTCACAACAGAGATTCCACTATAGTACTTGTATGAGGTGAACTGAAAAATACTAATTTTTATTTACAATTTTCGTAGTGCAAATATTTGTAATAAAAATAATATACTTTGATTTTAATTATAACAGATTACAATATATATGAAAGTATAGAAAAACATTAAAATATTTAATAAATTTCAATTGATATTCTATTGTTTAACAGTGTGATTAAAACTGCGATTAATCGCAATAAATTTTTTGAGTTAATCACATGAGTTAACTGCGATAAAATGACAGCCCTACATTTTAAGTTCCTTAAGTAGTAATTCCGGCCTTTTCTCTGGAAATAAGATGCTCTTTTGGGTGGAAAAAAACTGAATAATGTTTGTAATTCTTGAACCTTTTGGGATCACACCAGGATTTTCTGGGCCTTTCTCAGCCCATACTGGCTTACTGCTATCAGGATCACCATTAGTAATAGGTTTTTTGGCTGTTTCACAATCACTCAGCCACAATCAGTACTAATTCTATTAATATATTAGTTGCTAGCCGAGTCCGCACAAAGGACAGACTGCTATCACTTTCAGCATCTGCAGTGCACTGACCTTCAAAAATTTTCTTGCTTAAAATTCAGTAAATAGAGCTGACCTTAATTTCCCCAGATTGGATGCTTCATACCACACATGACCATGACAGGGAAAATAATTCAGTTTTTGCAAATTGTTAAACTGATCTTTTGATTATCTCTCCTGTAATCAGTGGTCCATTAAAAGTGCACCAAATTTCAAGACTGGTTCAAAATGTCATGTGAACCATTTAAATGCAGTAAGTAAGACAGAGATTTGATCCTAAATTGCCCACTGTCCTTTGCCAAGGTCAACAAAGGGTCAAGATTCTAGTTTAGAGGACATGTTGAATGACGTGGCAAAATTTATTTCCATCAGCCGTTAGGGAGGCAGCATAGTCCAGTGTATAAGGCACTAGACAAAGAGTCAGGAGGTTTGGATTTTGTTCCCACCCAGGGCCAGCTCTACTGTGTTTGCCGCCCCAAGCAGTGCGCTGAATTGCCGCCGCGGACGGCGGGGGCAGTCCATGTGCTGTTAGGGCAGCACACGCGTTTCTGCGGCGGCAGCTATTCAGCGGCAGCTTCTGTCTTCAGCCAGAAGACAGAAACTGTGCTGCCGCAGACAGCTGAACGTAGAAGCTGCTGCCGAATTGCCGCCGCCTTGGAAACGCACATGCCACCCTAATGGCACACAGACTGCCCCCGCCATCTGCGGAGGCAATTCGGCATGCTGCATGGGGGCAAAAACACATGGACTGCCGCCCCTTGCAGATTGCCGCCCCAAGCACCTGCTTGGACTGCTGGTGCCTGGAGCTGGCCCTGTTCCCACCTCTGCTGCTGATCTGTTGTGAAACTTTGGGCAAGTCACTTCATTTCTCTGCTTCAGTTTCTAATCTGGAAAATGGGGATAAATGATACTAACCTCTTTGGTAAAGCACTTTGAGATATGTTGGTGAAATGCAGCAGGTAAGAGTTAAATATTTATGATTAAATTATGAGCATCAATAGTAGATAATTCACCAGTACATTTCTTTTTTGAATTTCGTTAATCCTTAGTGCAAGAGAACATGCAAAATCAATACTCCCATTAGTAGGTGGAGTGTGTTCTGGTAGCCGTGTACCAAGCATGCTTGCTGAGTTTTGACCCTAGGGGAGGTAAATCGTGGTAATAAACCTTGGCTGCAAATTGCAGCATTTTGACTTGAACTAAGGAAAGCACTGAACATGCTTCCCATATACAGGATCTAGTGAACTGTAATTGTCATGCAACAACAACCCTCCATAGTACTCTTCAGAGCAGTGAAACCACAGAAGTAAAATGGCATACCAAGAATACAAACATATCAGAAATTATCGTGGACCAAAATATTGTGAGCGCTATAAGACATGCCAAAAGGTATTCCAGCCCATAGAAAGAGAATTCATTCACTATGGAAATGATCGAGAACCTCAATCCCTCCAGTATTACAATACTAAAAAGAAGCGATGCCCACATTCACCATGGTTAAAGATGGGCTAGTTATAGGAGAAAATGTGTGGCTAGCTAGTACATTTAATAGAATCTGTTAGAATGTATGGCAAAGTGCCAAACTAGCTCATAAAATGGTACTCATTGGGCCAGACCATTGCCCTAGTAGTGGTGCTTCTGGGCTGCTGTCTAGAAGGCTTGGATTTAATTTGAAGTATCAACAACACCTTTTTTTCTGAAGAATATTTGGAAGCTTTGGCCATTGCAGAATGTGGCTGTCCCTCTTCTGAGCACTTTTCCTCAGACAGAGCATATAACAGCCATGCTCCAGGACTACCTTCCAGCTATTTGTTTGGCTGCAGTTCTGTGTATTGGTACTGATCAATAAAGCCTTACATGGTTTAGGTCCTTAGTGCTAAACTAGGGCTTTGCTACAGGCATTGAGCAAGGGACAGTGCATAGGAGCTGCTCAGAAAACAGATTATGATTCATATTCACAATCTGGTCCCAAATTACCCCTTTTACTCCAGGGTTGAAGCAGGAAGGCAGCTCAACTCTTGAGTCCATTAAATAACTTGAATCAATATAATGTTTTAACTAATTATTTTAATTGTGTACAATAGAGTGTTCGGACACTGATAGGTACATTGTGTACATAACACACCCCCCCCCCCAAATATGAAGATTTGGGTTTTGAAAACAGTACAACAACTGTGGGAGAAGGGAACAGGTTTTTTTTTTTTAAATTTGACCAATTACTATGGGAAAGTTTTAGGAGAAGAGGCAGCAATTCATGAATCAGTCCACTTGGTTCATTTAAAAATGTCTCTTTGTGGCTTTTGTCAAAACTAGGAACACTATGAGCCACAAAGGAAAAGAATGTCATTAAATAGAATACAGTGTGGTTTACATAGTAATGTTCCATTAAGTCTTTGAAAGCTGTGAGCAACACAAATATATATGGGGACAGTGAAGTGCTTCCAATCTTTTAATAGGGGCTACAATTTAAAAAAATCCTTTAATGGAGATAAGTATCATAAAGCCAGGTGTATGTGAGCTTGGAGAGAGGTTGGGCAAGGGACTGGAGAAATCTAATAATTTGTTTTCCCATTTAAATAGAAACTCAAAATTGTACTCTAAGGAGGCTTCACTACTTGGCAAATAAGTTTATATTAAGTGCACGCATTGGCTGTTTCCTGAAAGACATATTGAGTATATTGATATTGTGAAAGGTTTTCCATTTGTGAATTGAAAGCAGCAGATTGTGGAGGAGAATGGAATGCAAATCTTTAGTGGGAGTTAAAGGCATTTGGTGCATTCCAAAGAAAAAGACCTTTCAGAAGTGACTAGTGGTGTGGAGTGCCTCCATATTTTGGATGCTTGGTCTGAGAAGCTGAAAATCAGCCCCTTTTGAAGAGGATGGATGCTGAATGCTTTCTAAAAATCAGGCCCAGTTCTGGTGTCTCAAGTTGGACATTCAAAAGTTGAGGCACTTGAAATCTTTGGTCACTTTGGAAAATGTGGGCCTTATTCTCCAGATGTATATTTGTGAGCTCTAAGGATAAAAGCTATCCCTGGAAGAGGTTAGTTTAGCAGCATCCTTTCGTTTGGCAGCAAGGCTTCCTTACCGGACACTGGTGCGTGGTAACACTTCATGCAGAGTTTTCCTCAGATGGGCTCCATGTAGTCTTTACAAGACTACAGATGCAATATAGGCTGGTTAGAGATTTTGAAGGGATTTCCAGTAAAGTGATGTGTCTTAGAGCATCATAGCACTTGATGACTCGAATGGGAGTCAGGACAGTCTTTCATTTGAGATATGCAGATGATGATGGTTGTCATCTTTGAAATTAATTTACTGAACATGATGGAAAAAGAAAGATCACAGAGTCATCATCTATTTCAGTCCTATAAGAAAATTCCCCACGCTCATTTTCCCTCCCAAGGGATGACAGCAATGAGCCACCTCTCAGCTTCTATCACAGTTGGTGGTGTTGCCCTGCAGTGGACAGCTGCTTAGATTGAGTGATGGCTGAAAATCATCATGGATAATGAGAACTAAACCAGCGTCACAGAGGACTGGCTCAACTGATTACTAAAGGTAAGAAAACATAGGAACACATTCAAATGTGAGCCAGACTGGGCTCTGACCTATTAGGCTCCTGTGGCTTTATCAAAGTGTGGGAGCTTTATAATCAAACAAATAGAGGATGGTGACAGCTGAAGATCTGAGATCAGGGCAGCTTTTAGGAGCAAGGCGGGTTTTACAGCTATCACATGGAAAGAGGCAGGCCAAAATGAAGAAGGCTCTTCTTCAAGAACAAGCACCAGGCAGACAGTGATCTTTTAATTGGCCAAAAGAGGGCAATAGTCATGTAGATTGAGAAAACTGATTAGTTAAGCAAATACAAGACTGACAAGCCTACCATGCAGGTGCTGCTGATCTTGACATTTTAATAGTCATCCTCATGCTAGCCCTTACTTCTACTCTTCATGCTAATATTTCACACGTTAGAGGAAAAGTTCTGCCTGCATGCAGAGGGGCCACAAAAAACCCCAAATGCACTGGAATTTCCATCATCCCATTGCATAGGAGATTGGGACCTGCAGCATCTTGTGCTCAAAGAAGCTTGGCTGAAGTGCACAGTGAGTTGTGGGTAGGCTAGGAGAGTATTTTTTTTTTTTTAAAGGTAAACCTGAGCTCCCTTGCTGATGCTGTTTTAGTGCATGAGATAATGGGAGATGACTGTGGTATCTCACCCATCCACTTGAATTGAGCTCATTTGGAATAAGGCAGTTCTCTTCTGTAATAAGAGCATCCACGCAGGTAGTTAATAAGGAATAAATAGTCTGCTTTAAATTTACACCCTTAATCCAAATTAACTTTTAAGTGCAGTCAAACCCAGAGTAACAACCTGTATAAGTGAACAGTTTTTCACAGTGGGCAGTGTTGTAGCTGTGTTGCTCTCAGGATATTAGAGAAATTATTCCCTCATCCACCTTCTCTCTCCAGTTTTTCACATGGCATTTACTTTTACCTGAGAAAGTGAGGATTTTTCTTGTGTGTCCATTTAGGTATCACTTCCCATCTTTTTGCTAGATACTTTAAAAACTGGTTGCCTGCAGTTGTCAGGAAAATCTCTCCCATATATCTGATTCTCAGGTTACATGTTGACGGTAGGTATATTAGGACCTAGATAGTGCACTGAACAGAGTATTTCTTACCTATCTTCCCCGCTCTTGCAATTCACAACTTCTGGAACAGACAAGAAACCAAGATCCTGTTCTCATTGAAATCAGTTGCTAAACTCCTATTGACCACAATGAGAACGTGACCCATCTTTAAGTTTCAGAGGCCAAAGCTTAAGGCCACAGTACATGGTCATTTAATTCTTTCTTTCAACACTCTCATTAGCAGTGTTAGAGAACAGAGTGAGAGTTGTCAGTAAACGCTAATATATCATTAAGAGAATGTACAATATTCTTTGTTATACAAATTCTGTGTGTATGTATACGTGTGTATATATAACTAATTAATTAAAAGCAAGTCAGTTTATTCCTCTACATACCAGACCCCTGTCACAGCAAAAACAGTTTTTGTGTGTTGGAGTAAAGGAATACATGCCTTTGAAAGCAAATTGATGTTATAAAGTTCTTAAAATTTAATAGATTTTTACTATAAAATAAGCAGCCTTTAAACCAACTTTAGCAGCAAATGTTTCTATACTCCATTTACAGTAATAACATCTGTCACTTACATAACACCTGATGAGGATCTCAAAGTGCTCTGTGAAGACTGATTTATGAGCATCCTCAAGTTACAGTTGGGCAAACTGAGGCATGCAGTGTCATATGACTTGTCCATTGTATCCCAACAAAGCTGTGGCAGGTTGCTTGACATCTAGATCCTTGTTTTAATCACTAGACCACGCTCCCTCCCTTTGTGTGATGTGTATAATCACATTTACCATAAATGAAGAACAGTAGCCAGAATTATTTGAACAGAGGCTATTTTTTTACTCTAATCCAGACCCGTCCCCAAAAAGTTATGCAATAAAATGAGTACTATTGAGTGGGTGAGGGAAATTCTTGGTGTTTTCTATCATGCTTTACTTAAACACATCTTGCATGGCTAAATTTGCGTCACTAGTAATGTGAAAAGCTTTATTTTGCTTCAGAAGAGAAGCATTTGCCCATGCTAAGAACTCACCCTTCAGAATGTCCTTCCTGTTCATGTTAACCAAGAGTAACCATGCATGCAGAGACTTTTTTTTTTCACCAGAAGAAAAGAACATGTGTTGCCAGAGCTTATGAAATAGACCACCCCGATTATATCAGCTGTCAACAGTCACTGCAGCTGTTCGTTTGTCAAAAATATTGTGGGCCAACATCAACTGTCAGATGAAAATCACAGAACATTCAGAATCGACTCCTATATATCCTTAAGTTAAATAGAAATATCAAGGTGGGTAATTCATTTGTTTTAAAATGGCTAAGTGGGAGATTTTCGAAGGCACAAAAAAATTAGGCATCCAACTGCCACTGAAAGTCGATTTCCTCTTTTTGCCTTTGAAAATCTCCCTTTTACTGTCCAAAGTACCTTGCTTCAACCTGCTACTGTGGGGTAAGTACCAATAGTTCTAAAAACAAATAATATATACATGAAACCTTCCCCCCTATACATTAATACAGACATGTCTTCCTTCTTCTGCCTATTCAACTGTGTTTTAAAACTGCACAATAAGGCACCAGCTATCTTGAGAGTTTTTTGTGTCTGTGTGTATGTGTAATCTGTGTTAAAAGAATATTAATAAGATTGCAAAGTGAAACTCAAAAGTTAGGACATGCCAGTATTAAGGTTGTCTGTGCAACAGTTAAGAATATAAGAACGGCCATACGGGATCAGACCAATGGTCCATCCAATCCAGTATCCTGTCTTCCAACAGTGGCCAACGCCAGGTGCAACTTTAATACACCCCTCTTGTGCATAGGCATTATGGTACAATCTTTGGTGCATGATCAAATGGTATTTTTTCCACTGGTCCCTTACCTCATTCAGTGCACAGGATGAACCTGGGTTGTGTAGTGAAGGCGACTGTTGTCTGTAGGAACCCTGCTTCATTTGCTTCAGAAGCTGGAAGGGGTGTAATGAATGAGGCAGGGAATAGCAGGAAGAGACCAGACAGTTTCATGGTTAAGATAATTGCTGCCCTGGGGAATTAGATTCTATTCCTGCAATTGCTCCTATGTGATGCTGGGCAAGTCAATTACACCCAGCTTTTTATATGTGGTCACTAATTGTGTGTTTTTCATTTTTGGGGTGCTTTACTTGAGACCGAGGTGTCTGTTATGCACAAGTGCTGTGCACCCACAGCTGCAACTGAAGTCAATGGGAGCTTATTTTGAACATATGAAGTGTTATATAAAGTGAAGTACTCTGAAAAATCAAGTCCTAGTCATCTTAAATTGGGCACCCAAAATTACTGGGTATTTTTGACCTCTCTGTGCCTCAGTTCTCGATCTGTAAAATGGGGATAATAATATCCCTTTCTCTCACAGCCAGGTTGAAAATATATTCAGTAATGTCTGTGAAGCACTCAGATATTATAGTCACAAGCATCATATCAGAGCTCTTGAGGAAATTAATAATTCTGTCTTCAAAGCAGGGTTGGAACAGCATAGTACATAAGGCCTGGGGCCACACACTGAACAACTAGGAGAAAATGAAATATTGAATAGCTTGTTCATTTAAGTGTGCACCGTCCATTCTGGGAACTGAAAGAGGCCAGGGTACTGTGGAAAAAATAGTGTGTGATCATGTAATTAAAGTCTGTATCATAATGCATAAGCACAGAGGCCACATTAAGGTTATGCCACAAAAGTCACACCCCTCCAGACTCCCCATCCCAATCTTGCCCTCATCCCTAGTCTCCTTGCCCAGCCAGTCCCAGTTGCCTCCAGTGCTGGTGTCCTGAAAAAAAGAAGGGCCGGGATGCACTTGCATGTTTCTGGAATTATCACTCAGAAGTGATAGTAGTTGAACACCCTTCCAGCTCCCCCAAAAGAGTGCAGGAATGGCATTCTGAAGTGTTCCTCCCCTGCACTGTTGCTTACTTGTCTCTCTTCCCCCACCCCACTGCCACTCACATTCCCTGTCATTACAGGGCCTAGTACCAGCTACTCTCCCCGGGCTTTTCATCCTACCTCAGTGTCCACACTTTCCCCAGCTCCTTATTCCAGTTTCTGCCCACCCAGTGCCAGTTTTCTCTCTTTCAAATGTCTCTCCCTTCCACCCTATCATTTTCCCTCCACCCCACCGGTTCCCAGTCTCTTTGCCCTGCTAGTCCTAGTTTCCCCGGCTTGCTGACTCCAGTATCTTTCCTCACTGCTTTCGCTCCTCAGCTACCAGGCATAGTTTTCCTGCCAAGTTAGTCTCTGCCCCACTGCTAGCCTCAAGTCCCAGTCTCCATACCCCAGGAGTCCTTGTCCCAATCTACTTTCCCAATTTTCTCCTGTAACACCATAGGTTGCACTCTTGTCCTTTCTGCACTTGAATCAGATGGTTTCCTCCTCCATACTGCCTGGAGGCCAGCAGGAGGGTTACTGATAGCAACAGAGAGATGGGTTCCCTGCTGTATCTAGTGGTGTTGTAGCTGTGATATTAGAGAGACAAGGTGGGTGAGGTAATATCTTTGATTGGACCAACTTCTGTTGGTGAGAGAGACAAACTTTCAAGCTACACAGTGGTGCTTTTCAGGTCTGGGAAGGGTACTCAGAATGTCATAGCGAGTGAGAAGATGGCATATAGGCTAAGCTAAACTAAGGACCATTAATGGGCCGCTTCCCCTTGCATGATCGCTAGAATATGTGCTAATTATTTATCTGTCTCAATCTTGTATTTAGCTGGAACAATCTGATTACCTTTCCCAGAGCTGAAGAAGAGCTCTGGGTAGCTTGAAAGCGTGTCCCTCTCACCAACAGATGTTGCGCCAATAAAAGATATTACCTCAACCCGTCTTGTCTTGCTAGGTTACCTGTTGTCAGCTCTAGTGCTCACCCCAACCTGGAGCAGGCATTATAGGGAAAGTCCAGGTTCCTCCCTGTAGCCTGGGGCTAGACTATGTTCAGTTTCTCTGTGGAAAAGGCACATGTGTGGTCTGGTCAGAACTCAAACTCTAAGAAGCTCTATGAGGATGAAACTTTTAAGGATTTTAGCAGCCAAGCTGTAGTAAGTCTCTACTGAGCATGTGTGAACTACAGTTTTTCAGAGGCTTAAAACTTGGGTCAAATTTGCACAGATTTTCAAAGGGAAGATCAAAGGCACCTCTCTGACAGGCCACCACCTGCAAAATTTCAAGTCCCATCTTCAAAGTATGAGGACGCTAAAGCTTTTCAAAAACAGTCACCAACATGTATTTAACATTGAAAAATGTTGCTTTCCCTACCCTTGTTTTCAGAAATGGCTGAAGTGTTGCAGCTGAAATGTTTCCAAAACACGTAGCCTGAGGCAGACCCCTAAGATGGAAAATTTTAGGCCAAATGATTAAAGTTTGGCAAAGTTATAAGCAACTGAAAATAGGATCTTATAATGGGACGTGTTGGGCAAACTTGATAATAAGCTTTTCTACCAGTCCCCCTGATATTTTTTTTCTGTTAAACTTCATCGAGCACAATATGTAGGTAATGCTATTGTAAAGAGTGCCCCCCTCCAGCACAGAAACATCAAACTGCTGTGATTCTAGCTGAACATCTTGATGATTCCTTTTTAAATAAAATGCCATGATTGGGGAAAAAAACTTAAGCCATCATACAACCCCCTATCTCAGAGCAAGGACTCAGTTCAGTTTATCACCTGCGGCTGTGTATCCTGCACGCAATTACCCTGATTGTCAGAGGTGCTGAGCAACCACACACCTATTGAAGTCAGGGGAACCAGCAGGTTCTTAGAACCTCTGAAAATTAGGCCCCAGAATCTAGCATTAATAGACTCCCCAGAATAAATAGGACGGGGAAAAGTCCCCACTCCACACACAGGAACTTGTCCTAGGCAGGGTAAGTATGCACTTTATCCCACTAAGGAATACCCCAGTCTTACTGTGGTTCAGGAGGCTCATTGGCTGAGATGCAGTGCCTCAAAGAGCTTCCTTTGGGGTGGGGTATCTCTACAGTGCCCCCTAATGTACACCATGCCTTAAAGGCACAATTTAGCTCTATTTGTTGAGTCATGAGAATGTGATCAGCACTGTCCAGAACGAGATATGGTGTTAATCCTATGGAGCTTGCAGCCAACCTTTTAATTCCATCAGGTACAATAATATTCAGAATCTAGGCAACTATCAGATCGGACGGGGTTCTCAATCTAGGCGGTTGCAGACAGGTGTCAGGAAATTGTGGCTACCCTGCCCATCCCCATATTGGTAAATGGGAGGCAGAATCCCAGCTGGGTCCCTGCTAGCTGCAGTGGGTGGGGTAGGCAGTATGGAAAAGGTTGGGAACCAATGATACAGGGTGTTTAGAAAATCAACCTACTTCCTGCACTTTTGTTTCTAGCAGCATTTTCCCACTTGACCTGATCATGTTGCACTGTGATTGAACCACATGCTGTAGAAGTGAAACAAATTAGTTTTTAAAGAAATGTTTGGATATTTGATGTAAGTTGAAGTATGATTGCATCATGTATCAAGTATCAAAGGGTGAGGGTGTTATCTATTTTTGAGAATGAGATGGAGGTATTTACTGGCTTATATATTGGTCAGACTGATCACTGACACTGAGACAAATTCTGACTGAACTTAGACACCATGCAGCCCCATTAAGTCGTTGGCTACAGATATTTCTTTTAAAATAATTCTTCTGCACATCTTTTGGGGCTGCATGGACGCTTTTCAAAGTGAAATGCACTTGCCACAGTACATTCATAAAGATCACACACACACACACGCGTGCGCTCTTTTCCTACCATATTGTAGTGATGTAACTGAAAACAGAATCAGACCAATGTTCTACAGAAAAAAGATGTATTTATTCAGCGGCCTAAAGCATTACAAAGAATCATTGGGATTTTCCTTTGAAGAATTTAGATTTTGTCCCTGCTTGAGTACTTCAGTGGTCAGTCTTTCTTTTTAGGTTGTGCAGTTCTTGTTTTCAGCAGAAGGTACTACAAGCTTTGGGAGAGGGAGCACTGACCACACTAGTATCAGCTGCCAAACAGGCCCAGGGTTGAGGCTTTGCTCTTCACCAATCCAGTTAGGATGAAACAATACACTATCTTGAATTGTATGAGCACATTGTGCCTTCACTATGATTTTTCACCTTCTAAAACCTCTGATCATGCAGTCACTTTGTAACGATATATGTACTTTCTATCTGTACTCACTATCTATGGATCTCCACGTACTTTATGAACATGTATTATGCCTCACAACTTCCCTAAGATAAATAAGTATTATCTTCAGGGCTGAGGAACTTCATGACATTTGGGATGTTGTGAACCTACTAACTGTGCTTAGGGATTGCAAAACAAGTTTGCATTCATGAACCACTTTTCCGTAATGTAAACCCCAAGGATGCCTTGATTAAAAACAAAAACAGAAGGACAAAAACCCCAGATGCTTTAGTTTTCTAGCTAAGCGCTGCTTGTGCTATGTATAAGAGTAGAAGACCATTCCCTAACACTCACAAAAGCTAAGCGACCACAAATACCCTAGGAATCTAGCTCTCTGCTCTGCTGAAAGGGGCAGGGAGATAGATTCCTGCCTCCTTTGCACATCTCCCTTTGTATGTGGTGTGGAGGGAGAAAATGCCAATGGGGACCATTTTTCCCCTCACTAATACATATATATGGGGAAAAACAAATATATATATTTGGTTTTCTTTTTATGTCACACGCCTTAGGCTCTTTCCCCTTTGTGTAACAAGCATAATTTAGAGGCTTCTGGAACTTCCCTGAGCTCAAACCTGGGAACACAGAAGCAGCTGCTGAGCTGCCAAGTTTCAGGCATCTGGTGTGATGTTCATATAGTTGTTATACCTCTCCACCGCCCCTATGGAATCTTAGGGATTCATCCAGGGTGCAGGCCTTCCTCCAGAGCTTCTCTTTGAGCTCTTGGAGAGGAATATAAGGCAGCCAAAGCTCCCACTCTTACTGCTCCCCCTGCTGGATCCAAATCAAAATGAAGCAACCGGGAAAAGGAATTATGCCTGGCTGTCCCACTGAAGTTTGAAACAGAAAAGGAAGCTCTAACCCAGTGGTTCTCAAACTTTTGTACTGGTGACCCCTTTCACATCGCAAGCCTCTGAGTGTGACCCCCCCCTAAATTAAAAACAGTTGTTTATATATTTAACACCATTATAAATGTTGGAGGCAAAGCGGGGTTTGGGCTGGAGACTGACAGCTCACGATCCCCATGTAATAACCTCGTGACCCCCTGAGGGGTCCCAACCCCCATTTTGAGAACCCCTGCTCTAACCATGCTAGCAAAGGAGGCGGAGCTGTATGGAAGTGCTGCTCACCCAAGCAGGGCTGATGCAACCATTTAGGCAAACGAGGCAGCCGCCTAGGCTACCTGGTGGTTGGGGGGCACCTAAAAGCCTGCTCAGGCAAGGAGGTGGAGTGGAGGTGAGCTTAAGGGGGGCATGGGGAGGGCCGCCTGCAGTAATGGGGGGGGCGCACAGGGGAACTGCTCCCCGCCCCAGATCACCTCCACTCTGCCTCCTCCGCTGAGCACAAAGCCCCTGCTCTAAGTCTCCCCCAGTTGGCGCTGCAAGCTTGGGAGGACAGGAGAATTAGAGTGGCACTGGCACGCTCAGCGGAGGAGGTGGAGCAAAGGTGAGCTGGGGCAGGCTCCCCAGGCGGGGTTAGCTGCTGCAGAGGGGGGGCCCTCCTTGGGCAGGGGAGGTGGCGGGCTCCCCGGGTGGGGAGTTGGGTTAGCTGCCATGGGCGGATGGGATTAGCTGGGTGGGGGGGTGGCGCAAGGTGGAAGTTTTGCATAGGGTGCGAAACTTCCTTGCACCAGCCCTGCACCCAAGCCAGGGAGCACAGAGCGAACAAAGTTCTCCTCTACTCCAACCCTTCCCTTTCCCAACCTCCCCACAGCAGTAAGGAAAATAAAGAGGCCAGAAAGAGAGAAGAGAGAATGGTCCATGTGATAGATGACAGGGATTTAAAGGAGCGTGACAGCATCAGAGCAGAATAGGGCCTGGGCTGAAAGCGGGATACAAATCTTGGGTTGCCAACAGTCCCTTATTACAAGGGAAAATCCCTTATTTTTTCATCTCTGTACAACAAGATCAGGAGTTGCTGAATGCTGCAAAAAGCAGCAAGAAATACCCCTTGCAAATGTAGGTGAGTACTGTTTACTAATTATTATTAATAATGATGATCTCAGGAGGGGAGGTGGGTGGAAGTGCTAAGAAAACAGCCCCTTATTTTTAAAATACAATGATGGCAACCCCAGACACTGAAGAAGACAGGGGCAGACAAAGATATCTAAAGGAAACTCTTAAGCCGTCTTCAGCAACCACTGCCAACTACGCCCTACACACAATGGTGCCACTTAGGAGGAGTGAGGTGTGCGGGGGGAAAGCTGCTGCTCCCTAGGTTTTTGCCCTTCCTCAAAGTTCCATAGGCTGGGGGGCCATTCTCTGACCACTTTTAAGCAGTACGGCTGTTGCCAGAGAGGTCTGAGCATCACTCTGACTGCATGGTTGCAACGCCACTGAAATTTGACCCACCAACCCCTCCATACACATTCCCCTGCCAAGGGAGACCTGGGTCCATGCGGGAAGGCGGGATGAGCAGAGACCCCCTGCTGTGGAGAGGAGAGGATGAGAATTTGCACACCTGCAAGAAATATCTGAATCGGCACCACCTACCCACATACCTGACAACCAGCCCGCCCCTGTCAGGCTTCTCTAGGCTATCTATGGCTGCCCTGTCCCACTTTGCGCCCCCCAACTTCCCTCTCTTCCATGGGAGTGAGCCAGGATGCCCAGCAGTGGCAGCAGACAGGAGGACTGAGGGAGAGCGGGTTCTCAAAAATGGGTGTGCTCGTTACACCAACAGACAGGCCTCAGACAGGGCCAGTACATGGCCTGTAGGCCACAGCAGCACCTCTCTGAAAGTACTAGCTTGGTCTTCAGAATCTCAGCAGTGTTGTTTACTAAAATAAATCCCTGCTGAGCATAATGCTTCCAGCGGCCGCTTTCTGATCCGAGCTACCTCAGTCTGCTAATAGTGGAAGGAGACAGTGACTCTGACTCACCTTTCTCCCAGGACATCAGCCTCAGGGCTCTAACAAAGAAGGAGAATAAGTCCAATGTGTCAAAAAGCATCATCTTTTCTGACTTAGGTTTCTTTCCTAATTCCCAGTGACAGCTTGGTCTGGCACAGCCTGACTCCCTCAATTCTCCCGTTGCCCCACACTGAAGGGGGAAGGGAGATAGATTCCGGCCTCCTTTATACACCTTCTCCCGTTATGTGTGGGTTGAGGGAGGAAATCTCAGTGGGGAACATTATGGGATTTGTTTGTTCCCTCTCTGATGAGAAACTGGGCAGCTATAATGCGGCAGTCTCCAAGGACAGGGCCAGATTAAAGAATTGTGGGGCTCTGTGGATTATGGAAATTCCCCCTCACCTCCATCCCCATCATCTTCCTTAAACTAGACAGAGAAGAGACCCAGCTGCCTGCAGCACCATACGTGAATGGTGTGGTTCACCATACCAGGGCCGAGTTAAACCACTCTCTGAAATTTATCCTGCCTCCCCTTGCCCCATTTGAGTCATGACTTAGGAGCAGCAGAGAATCCTGTGGCACCTTATAGACTAACAGATGTTTTGGAGCATGAGCTTTCGCCTGCTGACCATGGCAATGGCTTCTAGCCTCGCTGATTGGAGACATGCATCTGACGAAGTGGGTATTCACCCACGAAAGCTCATGCTCCAAAACGTCTGTTAGTCTATAAGGTGCCACAGGATTCTCTGCTGCTGAGACACCAGTTCAACATGTATGTTCTTTATAACTAGGTTGGGAAGTTGTCTACCCTGGCGGTAGCACTTGCTTCCAGCATTGCTGGGCCTCTTACAGTTACTGCATTCACAGATCCAGACTAACACGGCTACCCCTCTGATACATGACTCAGGAGGTGGCACGTGGGCCAGACCTGGTCAGGGCTCAAATAGGGCTGCCCTCTCTGAGAGGCAGAAAAATTTGCCACTCTTCCCTTCCCAGGTGCCCCACCCACCATCCTGACCCTCTTCTTCCCTTCCATTCACTACCACCAGCTTGATCCTCCTCTTCCCTTCCGAGGCACCCTTATCATCAACCCCTAACTCTCCCGACCCATGAGCATCTATACCCACCCCCTCTTAGGAGCCTCAGCCCAAGAAGCCCTCCCCACCTAAGGGCCCCTTCCTTCCCCACCCCTGTTCCTGGCTTACCCATCCCTGCTGGCAAGCCTTGGGTCCATCTTGCTTTCTAGCACTTAGAGGAGGAGGGAACCCAAGCCACTGTGTCAGTATGCTGAGGGCATGGCATGCAGAGCAGGACCTGAGTGTCGTGCTGTGCCAGCAGTGCTCCTAGCAGCCATGTGACTTGTGAGCCATAGTGGAAGCACCTGCTGGTACTCCTGCCTGCAGGCAGCAAGGGCTGCTGGTTGAAATGTAAGGTGGTGGTAGAGGATCACCTGTAACTTAAAAGTTACACATGAGAAAAACCCAGGCATATTGCAACTGGCAATGCTGGAGGAAAGCTGGCCAGGCCAGTTAAAAAACCAGCCAGGCAGCAACACTAGGCCTAAACCTGGTCATTGGCCCCCTGGACATCAGGGTTCCTGTGCAAATGTACAGAGTTCACATTGGTTAATCCAGGTTTGCTCCTGGAAATTCTTGCAGATCCCAGAAGATGCCAAATCATGATGTAAGATCCCCCTAATGCAACAGACAATACCACTCTTACGTGTAAAAATTAGTAGAAGAAAATATTTACTGTTACCAATACAAAATGGAAAAATGTTTATTTTTATCTTGACTTTTATTAATTAGAAATTATACTTGGTTTGGCAGCTTGCTATCTGTGATTTTTCCTGCCCTTGTGTTCCTCACACTAGTCACATTTCGTGTATGACTTCTTTTAGTTTATTTATATCTGAGACATAAAGAGAGATTGCTTTGATGTTACTGCATTTCTAAAAGCTTTCTTCAATGAGGATGGGGCTGTGTTAATTGCATTTATAAATATACTGTCATAGGAGGCTTTCGCACAAGTGTTTAAAATTGTAATATGCACTTTAATTTGTGGTTAGTAAAATATCAGACTTTTAAAATCTTTTGCCAGTCTCATTTTTTCCTGTAATTGGATCAGCAGTAATGCATCTCCTCTTTGATTATCAGGAGTTTTGTTTTGTTTGTTTGTTCGTTTATTTGTTATGAAAAATCAAAATCCCATGGAAAGCAGCGCTTTTCATGAAAAATTTCATTTAGTCAAAAACCCAATTTTCCACTAAAAAATTGGTTTCAATGGAAGAATGTCAGCCAACCCTAGTTATTTGTTTTAAAAATATTTATCATTTGGTTTCCTTTATTAAGTGCCAGGTCCTGCACTGTAAACATGTGATCAAGCTGAGAATGCTGAGTATGGCAACATTAAACATGGCATCACAGGGAGTCATTTTTATGGTTACTTTTCAGAAGAAAATCCCAATTTAATAACTATCTTTTTTAGAATAAGGGCACTGTTTGGATTTCCAGGCCAGCAGAAGTCAGGAGCTATATGGAAGACGCATCTTCCTCTCAGTGGTTCTCAACCCATGATCCGTGTGGCGCTTGTGGCCAATCAGCACACATTTGCGGCCCATGTGACATCCTCAAGGACATAGATGTAGTACTGGCTGCAGCCCACAATGGTAAATAGGTTGAGAACCACTGCTCTAGGGATTAGGAGGGTATAACCCAGCAGCAATTTATGCCATTGGCTAAGTAAGGAGTTATTTTACTTGGTTCTGAAAGAGAAAGCACTTCAGTCTTTGCTAGAGGGATTGTGGTTGGAATATGGAGTTTTTATTATCTGAGTTAATTTAGATGTTGTTTGTGCACCTCATGGCCAGTACCATATTTCAAGGCAGAACAGGTTGAAATGTTTTCATCGAAAGATGTTTTTTGACCAGAATGATCATTTTTGAAGCAAATTTTCCTTTTGGTGAGATTCTTCCCCCCTATTGTTTTTAAAAAAGGAAAAATCAGTTACTGAAGTAAAAAATAAATAAATAAATAAATAAATAAAATATTTCAGCTTTTGAAAACCAAAATCTGAAAACTTTTAGAGCCCATCAAAGCTGCAGTGCCTCCTCACAGGGAAGTGGGTTAACAACCCGTTCTAAAAATGCTTCAAAATTTAACAATGGGTTCACCTGAACCGGTGCGAACCAGCTCCAGCTCACCACCGAATAGATCACATTAAGCCTTTTATCCTTATTTACTATGGACCAGAATCTTCTGACCTTTCATGGTGATTAGTTCCTTACTCTTTGACTTGAACAGAATAGCTCAATAAGACCAGGTGTGGGGTAAGGTGCTATTGAACACAAACCCAGCTTTTCTTCCTTAACCATTTTCCTTAAAAATGGATATGGTGACTGGGTTACAAACAAAATGCTGGCAGTTTACTCATAAAGCTAGAAGTTTTAAATTTCATGTCTGAGTTATAGCCCTTTTCCTTGAAGAGGCAGGCTCTCTGGCTTATCTGATTTCAAAATGGAAAGGCTGGATTGGAGGTAAGGTTTATCAAAATAGCAAATAGATCAAACCACTGTATTTACTATGAAAATATGCATTATGAATTTAGCTCCTTGCTGGGTTAGTAAATTGTTCTTGAATCAGTCTTGATTTATGTGACTGTATTCTTTATTTATATCTGGTAAACAGTTTTCCACCTATCTTCACTTTCAGAGTTTGTTATTCGTGTTACGATTGGTCACTTCAACCACATGGCATTGTTTCTGCTCCTTGACTGGATGACTGAAGGTTTTTAATGAAAAGATAACAAATTAAATACAGAACAGCAAATGTTCATAACAATTTTTAGCAAAAATTAAATGCCTCAAGAGCGTAAAATAAACAGAATAACCAAAAGGAGAAAGTGTAGCAAAAGGAAATGGGAGTTGGAATATCAGGGATCTAGTCCAGGTTCATACTGACTATGTTAGGGTTTTATGTTGATGCCTATCACTGTATTATCTAGTGCCTACCACATAAGATCGATAGCAGTAGAGAAATCCCTTGTGAACTTTATGGAGTCTCTGGCTCATCCCCCTTTTGGGACTAAGAACTTTGGTGTGGAAGTTTTGTTTCTGATTTTTAATGATTTTATTAATTTAATTTTGGGAGAGATGGAGAGATTGGTTTTGCATTTGTGTGTAGAAGAGGGTGTCAGTATTGCCAGCATCATTCTTATGGTGGGAAGGCCTTTTCGAAGACTCGCTCTGTACCCATGGGTAAGTCATTAGCCTTCTCTGCATCACAGTTTACATATATCAGTGATATGATTAGGATAGGGGGAATACTGCAAAAATAATCTGCTAATCTTCATTTAGATTTTCAACTATGAATATTGCAGAATTTTTGCAGAAAACAAATGTCAAAATTGAAACTGTATTTGCACCAAAACCCTGCATCTAATAAATTTACACTCAAAAATAAATGAACAGAAATATAGTGTGTGACTAATCAAAACATCTCACATTATGAATGAAAATACAGTGAACTGTTTGTGAATGGCCTAGACCAAGAATTAGGACTTTTCTGACTGAGGAAGTTAGTCCAGGTAGGATATGAATTAAAAGCTATTCCGGATAAAGAGTGTCCACACAACGAGATATTCCAGAATATCTTATTCTGTATTAGATATTCTGGTCAGTTTCCCATGTAGACATGACCTTATTTGGCAAATTTTAATAACAAATGCAAGCAAACTACAGTATTTTATTTTGTGATTTGTGAATGAACAGACACATTAAATTTGTTGTATGAATTATTTGTCCAACTCTAAAAATGAATGTTATTACATAGAGGTGTTGTGAGGTTGTATTTGAGCATTCCTAAAGTGCTTTGGGATCCTCAGCTGTTATATAACAGTAAAATATTATGATGAATGAACCATAATACCCCATCCATTGATTTTAAAGATTTCGAAAAAAACATGCGCATTCCCTTACTAGCAAAGGCAGTAGATCTAATGTTTGATGTTACTTTCTGGGTTGTGAGAAACCAACAGTAAGTCAGTGTATAATAATCTCTTTGAAATCTCTGTGCACAAGAACATCCTGTGCGGTTAACAAAAAAAATAATAGTAGTAGTAATGGTAGGAATAGAGGTGAATTCCTGTAGCCTAACACTCCATTCTTTAGGATAAGCATCATAAAATCATGCTTAGCAGCAGTCTGGATAAACATAGGAGTCCACTGTCAACCATTATACTGTATTCCTTTAAAAATGTACGTATGGTCTCTGAAAAACCCTAAGTAAAAATGTATCTCATTGAAATGCTCAGAAAATGGCCAAAGTAGCCTGGAACTGGTACATAAATATTTTATCTAGGGAGCTACCCTTCCTTTTTCCCTCCCAGGAGAACTTCCTGCCATTTTTATACACTCAGTAAGGATTACAGGGGCTATGCACAAGTGGTATGTTGGAAGAGGGGTCACCTGACTTTCAGGGATGCTGAGCAGCCACAGCTCCCATTCAAATAAATGAGAGGAACAGTGAAGACTCATTGCTAGAGGTCAGCAAATAATTGATTTTTCAGGTCAGTGGCTGAACTGAAAAATCAACACCGTCATCTACAAAAAACTGATTTTCAGCCCCCCAGTCAAAACAAAAAACTGAAAAAAATTCATGTGGTTCAAATGAAAAATGTCAGATGTTGATTTGAAATGACTTTTCTAAATGAAATGTTGATTTGAAAATGTTGAAAAGGTTCGATATTTAAAAAAAACAAACAAAACAAAACAGAAACAAAAACAGTCAAAACCATTCACTGAATTTGATCCAAATTTATGAATAGTTTTGGTGGCTCCTCCAAAATGCATTTTTGGCAAGTTTGCTATTTGCCAAAATGTGTTTTGCCTAGCTCTACTCAATGCTTCTAGCAATCAGACTAGCATACAGTGATTCAGTAGTGATATACAGAAGCCATTTAAAGAACTATCCATAAGATATTCATAAATGCTGATGATGCTCAGACATGGAGACAGATCCTCAGGTGATGTAAATTGTCATAGCCTCATTGCAGTCAATAGAGCTATAACAGTTTAAACCATCTGAGGGATTCCTCCATAATCTTCATGCAAGTAAGATCAACAGTGTTGCCAGGGCACGGGCATCTTCAACTCTTATGGGAGGGGGGTCGTCAATGGAAACTGATGGTTAAGAACCTCTCACATTCAGCCTTTGAATGATAAAATGACTCAGTTAGGTCACAATTTTATCGTTTTAGTCCTGGTGCAAAACTTCTGTTCACTGAAAAGTTGTGTGTGCTCTTAGAAGAAAATTAAGACTATTGTTTCTTCTAGTATCATGTAATATTTTGTATCCATTTTAGAATCATCTATAAAAACACTTTAGCTATGATCTCTCCTCTCATACTTCAGAAATACCAACTCCATTTTTATCGCAGCCCACTTTAGGCAAGTGGTAGTAGATAAGCATGCAATTGCCTGCTTTCCATGTGTGTTCCTCAATTTAAGGCCCAAATATAAAGTGAAATAGATTATATTAACCCAGAAAGAAAGAACAAAATGTTGTTTTCCTGCAGGAGTTCACTGCTTTTTCTAGAACATGGAGCCATGTTCTGAAAATTGGAAACTGCTGCTTCAACCCTTAACCATTCTGCAACTCACTTACATATCCAAAGGGTGGTCTCAAAATGAGAGCACATTGTTCTCATGTCTCTTCATATTCCATAGGTAGGCTATATTTTTATAAGTTGTGGTATTTGTATATTTACTTTTTTAAACATTTATGATTATACACAAATGGAAAATTACAAGGAGAAAGATTAAAAAAGTAATAATCTTGTGTGGAGAATGCAATTACCTGTTTCTTGTTAGAATGAAGACAAAATATGGATACATACAAAAGGTTTAGCTGACCCTCTGCATCTTTAATATGACTATTTCCAGCTATATGTACCATCATGAAAAAACACCCCCTTGAGCGACATAAATTACATGGGCATAAGTAGACATGGCCTGAGTCTCTCCAATCTGATTTATACATTCCAACCTTAACACCTAGCCTATATTTAACATATTATGTATGCTAAATTACTTGTGAGCCTGATTTGTTTTTGTTTTTTAATCAGCTCTCCAAAATAAAAGTTACACTGCTAAAACAACAGCCACTGTGGTCAGCGAGCCCTGTTAACACTGATCCAGTTGCAATCTTGCCATCCCATTGCTCTGCCTGTCTGTCACAATTGTATGGCGGAATGGGGCCATGGGTGGGGCTGTGAGCGGAATGGGGGAGGGGCTCTGGGCTTGGCACCTCAGCCAGGCCTGAGAGATCTGCTGCAGTCCCAGCCGGGGCCAAGCTCTCAGCCCCCCACCCCCACCGTGGCCCCAATCAAGCTCTCAGCCCCTCACTCCCCCTGATGGAGCCATGGCGGGGGGCTGAGATCAATGAGTGGGGGTGGGGCCTCAGCTGGAAGAGGTGGGCAGGGGGCTGGCATCCCCAAGGGGAAGCTTCAGCTGCCACTCATGGCTGTGCCACTTTAAGCTGTGTAATATAGACATTGCCTCAGAATTTCTCATTGGAGGCCCAATTTTGATAGTAATAGTGGCAGAGTAACACCACATCCAAGTCCTGCCAAAATCCCCTTGTATGAACAACAACCCTCTTTGCAGCACCCCTGTGAGGACAAAAAGTACTAGAGCATGTGTGTTAAAGAGTCCAGCGGAGGGCAACAAAAATGATTAGGGGGCTGAAGCACATGACTTATGAGGAGAGGCTGAGGGAACTGGAATTGTTTAGTTTACAGAAGAGAAGAATGAGGGGGGATTTGATAGCTGCTTTCAACTACCTGAAAGGGGGTTCCAAAGAGGATGGATCTAGACTGTTCTCAGTGGTACCAGATGACAGAACAAGGAGTAATGGTCTCAAGTTGCAGTGGGGGAGGTTTAGGTTGGATATTAGGAAAAACTTTTTCACTAGGAGGGTGGTGAAGCACTGCAATGGGTTACCTAGGGAGGTGGTGGAATCTCCTTCCTTAGAGGTTTTAAGGTCAGGCTTGACAAAGCCCTGGCTAGGATGATTTAGTTGGGAATTGGTCCTGCTTTGAGCAGGGGGTTGGACTAGATGACCTCCTGAGGTCCCTTCCAGCCCTGATATTCTGTGATTCTATGATAAGCTATTCTGTGAAGAGGGTAGATAGATGTCAATGAGATTTATAGAGAGATTGAGGGTAGAATACAGCCCAGGAGTAGGGAACAAAGAAGTCTACCAGCAGTGTATTGTTTCACTTGTCTGGTGCCCTGTGTTGGTAGGGACTAGAGAAACAAGAGGGAACTTATTTTTCTTCTTCACTGTTGGGGAAGGGTTCGTTCACATTGTGTGCTTAGAATATGAGATGGCGTTTGGAAGTGATAAGATGCACAGCAGGATTACTTGTTGTTTAGACCTGTGCATTTCTCCCCTGCCCCATATAGTATCTGCTATTGCATCCAACAAGAGTGGATACTGTGGACAATAATGATCAGGAATTCTATAGGATGTGTTATGCAGACAGCAAGAATAAATTATAATAGTAATTGTTTGGGGCTGTAATAGTGTTGAAAGTGAAGAGTTCACAAACAAGCTGTAACCTGAAAATGATTTGGCAAATACTTATTCACAATGAATATATTCATGGAAATCAGGATAGATTCGTGAACAACTTGCTATCCAAAAAAGAATTTTTTTAGCTCATAACTTCTCATTCCAAAAATTCATTTAATTTGATTTAAAACAGTTTGAGAGTCAAAAACCAGAACAAAAGAATGTTGTTCATAATGACAGGTGCTGCCAGCTCTGTTTACTACTTTGATGTTAGGATCAAAGATGGCAGAAGAGCACTAATACTTTCATATAGGAAATATTGGAAAATATAATTGTGTAATCTGAGTAAAATGTAATGTGTTTTATAAAAAATAGTATTGGATTGTCTCATATATATGAAGGAAAAAAATAACATGCCATGATAACAATTGCATCAAATGTGACAAGCAGACCAAACGCCAGTAAAATATTCCTGAGAGTGAAAAAGAATGTAATAACACTCATGGGGCATGTCAGTGAGTTGAACGTATAGGAAAAAAATATAGAATTACCTGATATGCAAAAATCCTGCTTTTCCTTTTTTTCACAAGAATGAAATTAAGAAAAAAGAAATGAATTTTTTTAAGATGAGAGTGGATATGCAGGTGACACGTGCGAGTGATATGTGTCAAGTGCCTTGACATGGGAAAAGGAGAGTTGAAAAAAATTAGTGGGCTGCTTCGTATGAGAATTCAAGTAGTTGGGAGTTTACACAGGCCCAGATCCTGAAAACACTTGACTATGTCTACACTATATCTAAAACCCAGCCCTATGACTGACATAAATTTCACCGACAGCAGTGTCAGTGTGGACAGCTCTTCTGCTGACATAGCTACTGCTGCTCTGTGGGGGGTGGTTTAATTATGCTGATGGAAGAGCACATGTAGAGAGACATAGCACATGCAGACATAGCCTTCTGTACACATTTCACTCCACCTTCCTCAATAGTCCCATTGACTTCAGTGGAACTACTCATGTGGGGTAAATTACATATCTGCAGAAGTCAGAGCCTAACGTTAGAGAGCTAAAGTGATTGTGAAAGGAAAATGTAAGCTAATGTTTGTGCTCCAAATACAGGTAATTTTTTTCATATTGTTCCTTTTCATTTTTTAATGAAGGATAATTCTTTAATTGTAAGAGGTAATTGCAGATTACTACAGTGATGAGGATAGTACTAACTCCTAAATGGAAAAATATCTAGATACAAGGCAGCCTGAAGACAAGACAATGTTTTGCACAAGTCAAAAACAATAATATTCCCCAAACAAAAAGAATTAGAGTCTTAGAAATATAATAATGAGAAAGGAGGGTCTGAGATAAGTGGCATATATGTCATGCTCAGGTTATGAGATACACATTACTCAGCACTGCCCATGAGCTATCCCAAACTGTTTGTTTTTTTCCCTTGACATTATACATGCATTAATCTCACCTTGAATAATGGCAGGATATTAGCCATATTGCAGCTGTTCCCAGTGATAATTAGTGGGTATTCCTTAAATAGAACTAGACATGGAGTTGTCTACAGCAAAGTAAATAGATTACTTGTAAAAGCACATAGACAAAATAAAAATATGAATCCAATAAGACACTGTATATTGTAAACATGTTATATATTAGACATATATAATTTATACAAAATACATCCCAGATCCAACTTTCCTTAAAGTCAGTAGAAAGACTCCTGCTGGCTTGAATCTAAACATAGTCTAAATCTAAACATTTAGTGCTAAATTCAGGCCTGATGAAAACCATTATCCCAAATTGTATTGCACTTAGGCTGAATTTGCTTTTCAGATTTGCTGTTATGGACAGATATACTTTGGTAGGAGGCAAGGTAAGACACCAGGAAACATATATAACGTATATAAATTCTAAAGGACTCATATAGTTTTGTAGGAAATGTGAAAAGAGCTATGGTTTGCTGGCAATTTTGCACAATAAAATAACTTTCAGGTTGAACCAAAACCAATTTTTAATTTGTTTTAATTTAATGTTTTTATTATTCTTTTTTGTGAATCAAAAACTCAAAGAGAATTTCACTTTGGCTCAAACAAACTATTTTGATTTGACAAAAGTGAGCCATTTTGTTTTGATTTTTGACTATCTTAAACTTTTAAATCAAATTAAAGGAATTTTTGGAGTGAAAAATTATGAACCAAAAAAATTGAAATGTTTCATTTCATTTTTGTTTTTTGATTTTTACTGAAACTATTTGGTGAAACTAAAATATTTTGAAAATTCATTATGGTGTCACTGATTCTGCACTCCCTGCTCTCCTCCCCCATCCTAAAAAAAAAAATGGCCAAAAAATTCCCAATTCTACAGTTGGACAATTAATTGCAAGCTATAGACTAAGTAAGGCAGAATTCTGGTAATATTTCCAATCATTGCCAATATATTCATCCTCCCCAATTCCCCAGAAAGAATTTGTATCCAGTTGTAGATGCTTTTCATCCTTGGTTGCCTTACAGTGTGCTGCTCCAGGGCAGAGACAGGATCCTAGAGGTCTTGCATTAACCTCCTGTCAGCTACTGTCACTACCACGAAAATTCCAAAGTTCTCTCTCTCTCAAGATACAAAAAGCGTGACAGTTTGAGTTAAAAGAGCAGGAGTACTTGTGGCACCTTAGAGACTAACAAATTTATTTGAGCACAAGCTTTTGTGGGCTACAGCCCACTTATTGAAAATAAAGACTATAACCATATATTAAAATAAATTCAATCGAAAGATAACTCTATTGTCTATAAGAATAAAAGCAAGTTATAGGCAAATAACTAGAGGATACTAAATGTCATAATTTAGTTGAATCTGGATTCAAGGATTCTTGTAATGTTAATTACATTGTCTCCTATACTTTTTGAGTTGATAACCATAACTAGTTGGATTCCAGTTAAGGAATTTAATACAGCAGTTTGAGAACAGAACCATCTTTATGGTGTGGAAATGGGGGAGGATTTTATAACCATATAATAACATCTAGCTCTTACATTGTGCTTTTCATCAGTAGACCTAAAAATGTTCTACAATCTTTAAGGTATTTATCACCACAACTTCCCTATGATGTAGAAAAGCCTTTATCCCAATTTTTACAGATGGGGAACTGATATAAGAGTGACCAGCAGTGTTTAAAATGTTGAAGAAGGTATAAACTAAATAACTAGAAAATAGAGGTGGGATGTGAGATACTGTTGTAGCCAGTATTACTCTCATAAAAGGTACCTCAATGTTGACAAACAAACAGCTAAAACTGAATAATTGATTTTATTGGCTTTATCAGTAGCAAAATTATAGGGCAAGATTTCAAAAAATTTCAGCTTCAGCAACTTCCATTGTTCTCAGCTCTTTTCAGTGTAAGTCCCTGGGTTCTGACCATCTTCATATTTAGGCTCCATCTACACAGAAGTGCTACAGCGGCGCAGCTGCATTAAGCTAACAAGAGAGCTCTCCTGTTGGCTTAATTACTCCACCTCTATAGGTGTGCGTACAGGATGTGCCCAGACACACCCTACTCACTCACTCATGCCCGTCACCCCAATCGGGGTATGGGCCGCCAACCACAGATCTCCAGAGTCTTCTATCCTGGGCCATTCGCTCTAGCTGGTTCCAGGTATAGCCCATTTTTTTGCTATCAGCCTGAAGTTCATGTTGCCAGGTGTTTCTTGGACAGCCTCTTTTCCGCTTGCCGCTTGGGGTTCCACCACAGTGCCTGTCTGGTGATGTTAGTTGGCTGCTTGCGTAGTGTTGTCCTATCCAACCCCACTTCTCCTTCTGATTTCTTCCTCTGCTGGGATTGACGGGTCCTCTCCAAGAGGTGGATGTTACTGATGGTGTCTGGCAGCGATCTGGAGAATCCTTCTGAGGCGCTATTAATGAAGGTCTGGATCTTCCTGGTGGTTGTTTTGGTTGTCTCCAGATTTCAGCTCCATACAGTAGGACTGATTTATCACATTGGAGTTGAACAGTTGAATTTTTATTGCCAAAGAACAGCTCTCTGGAGCTCCAGATGTTCTTGAGCTGTAAGAAGGCTGCTCTTGCCTTACAATCCTTACGTTGATGTCTGCGTCTCTGCCACCTGCGGTCGATGATGCTACCTAGGTAGGTGAAGGACTGCACTTCTCCAGGGGCTTCCATTCAGTTGGGACTGGTCGTTGCTGATGGAATTAATCCTAAGGATCTTGGTCTTGTCTTGTGAATGTTGAGGCAACTGTGATGACGTGGCTGCCACAGTGTTGGTCTTCTCTTGCATCTGCTCTTACTGTGCGAAAGGAGTGCAAGATCATCAGCAAAGTCCAGGTCATCAGCTGGGTCACACGTCCACTGGATTCCGTTTCCTACGCTCGTAAGTGGATGTCTTCATAATCCAATCGATGACGAGGAAAAGAAGTGTGACAACAGAGCATCCTTGTCTGACTCCAGTTCGCCACTGGAAGCTATTAGTGAGCTGCCCTCCATGGATCACTCTACAGTGTGTATACCATCATTGATTCTTGATCAGGTTGACCACCTTTGCTGGAATGCATAGTGCCGAAAGAGCTTCCAGAGGGTCTCTCGATCCACGCTATCGAACGCTTTCTCATAGTCAAACAAATTGATGTACAACGAGGAGTTCCACTCCACAGACTGCTCGACTATGATGCGAAAAGCGTTGCTATCTGGTCCATGCATGATCTGTTCAGCCGGAACCTGCCTGTTTCTCGTAGCTGTGGATCGATGGCATCCTTCATTCTCTCTAAGAGATCGGTTGAAAACCTTCCCTGGCACCGACAGGAGCGTGATTCCTCTATAATTGGCACAGTTGCTAAGGTTCCTTTCTTGGGATTTTGATGAGATATCCCTCTTTCCAGTCTGCCGGAATCACTTCTTCTTCCCATATCTTCTCAAAGAGGGGGTACAGCATTTCCACTGAGCGTCCAGGTCTGCTTTCAGGGCTCTCTGGGATGTCATCAGTCCAGCTGCCTTCTGTTCTTCATCATAGTGATGGCTTTTCTGATCTCATCTCTGGTTGTTTATCGCCAATAATTGGGAGTCTCGTTGCCTGGTAATGTCTGATGGATTTGGTGGTGCTGGTCTGTTCAGGAGTTCCTCAAAGTGCTCCGCCCATCTGTTCATCTGTTGTTCTATTCCTGTTATAGACTTTCCTGCTTTTTTAACGGGACGTTCTGCTTGCTGAACTTTCCAGACAGTCGCTTGGTAGTATCATACAGCTGTTTCATGTTACGCTGTATGCTGCCTGCTCCGCTTCTGCTGCCAGTTCATCCACATACTCTCTCTTGTCCTTCCTATATTCCTCTTCACTGCTCTGTGGGCTTCAGCATACTCTTTTTGAGCTTTGGCCTTTGCAGCTCTAGTCTGCTGTTGTTGACTGCCTGCCTTCTTCTTCTTCTGTCTTCTGTCTTGGTCAAGTCTCTGCTAGATCCACTCTTTCTGCTGTGTTTCTTAATTCCAAGCACTTCCTGGCATACTAACCTAAGTGTGTCTCTCACTTTCTGCCATCTGTTTAGTACACTGTCTTCCTGTTCCTCAGACGATCCTGTAATACTGAAAACTTATTCTTCAGCATCAGTCCAAAATCTTCCTTGTCTTACGGTCCTTCAGAAGGCTGACATTGTACTTCACTCTTCTGTCTGACGTATCTATCCAGCTTTGCTTCAGCTTCAATCTAGCCACCACTAAGTGATGGTCGGACGCCACGTCTGCTCTCTTCTAACTCTAATGTCCTGCAAGGATCTTCTGAACTTCTTGCTAATGCAGACATGGTCGATCTGATTTTCTGTCGTGTGCCTGCTGGTGATACCCAGGTACTCTGTGGATCCGCTTGTGAGAAAGATGCTACCTCCTATGACCAGGTTGTTAAGTGCACACAGATCCACAATCTCTCTCCATTTCTCACTCATCTCTCTCAGACGTGGGTCCCATGACTTTTCGTATCCTGTGTTGTCAGGTCCAATTTTTGCATTAAGTCTCCATAAGGATGATGATGTCTTTATCTGGGAGAATCTCTAATATTTTCTGAGTCTGTTGTAAAAATAATCTTTGTCCTCCTCTCGCTGTCATTAGTTGGAGCGTAGCACTGAACAACATTCATCTTAGTCCTCTTCATTTTAGTTCTGAAGGATGCTGTGATGATCCTGGGACCATGTGCCTCCCAACCAATCAGTGCTCTCTGTGCCTGCTTGGATAACGTGAAGCCTACTCCCTGTGTGTGGGTGCGTCGCTCTCTTCATATCCTGAATACAGCAACAAGCTTTCTGTCAACAGTTGTCTCTGTCCAGCTTGTGTCCAGCTTGTTTCGCTAATGCCTAAGGGTCAGTTGTTGCTCCTCATCTCTGCTGCAACCCTATACTATTTACTAAAAGAAACCCCTCCCAATTGTCTACCTTAACAAACCCCATACCCCTCACAATTGAATTTTCCCTGTTTTTTGCATTTTCTAACTCCACCAGAGAGGTCCTTTGGGGCCATCTGCCTGTCCCAAGTCAGGATAAAGGAGGAGGGTTGGGCGTGGGGCTAGCAACTCCACCCCGTAAAAAAATCAACCTGCTACAGAAACGCCAACAACAGAGACAACAGAGACTTTTACCCTGGAAAAAGCAGGGTCTTCAACTCGAAGATGCAAGACACACCCTAATGTCTCCAAAAAAAAAGTGGCTTTGCGTTTTAATTTAATCACATGATAAGCTCTTTTAGTTTTCAAGTATGGATTGTTGTATTATGCAATAAGCGCTGAATTGTGGAATATAGATGTTGTAGAAATGTATGGAAAGCCCATGTCCGCTCACAGCATGTGTCCCCACTACTGCGGCATCGCATTACCATTGGTCCTTCCCTCCCACTCTGACTACTATTCTAGAGAATTCTATGACCTATATAAGCGGCTGCGTCAGGCGTGCCCAGTGCAGTGTCTACAGTGTTTGTAATCTTTGTTATGTGTAGTCTACTGAAATAGCGTAACAAGCCTATGGCTTTACGTTTTAATTCATTCATATGATACCCCCTTTTAATTTTAAAATATGGATTGGTTTGTTCTTAAGATAAGAAAGGAGAAGACAAACGTTATTATTAATAATGTGCTGATAGTAGTGCAAATACCTCGGACTCCTCAGTTATGAACTTACATGAAGATAATGCCGCCACCAGTTCCAATAAACAGTAAAGACCAACAGAAACAGACTTTGTCTCTTAGTTCAGGTCACTCTAGTTCCTATTCAAAGTCATCAAACATTCCATCTGATGACCCAGTCTGCGATATTCCAAAAAATAGATTAGAACGCCAGTCTCGATTATCTAGAGGTCCTTATCGGCCTAGATTGAGCATGTTTCCTAGAATTAAAATAGGAACTAAAGAAAGAAATTTTCAGTCCGATTGATACGAAAAGTATAGGTGGTTAGAATATAGCCCATCAAAGGACGCAGAATTTTGCTTTTATTGCTGTTTCTTCTCCTCTAATGATGCAGCAAAGAAAGGTCACACTGATCCAGCATTTATTGTTAAGGGATTCAGAAACTGGCAGAAGGCTAATGAATGTTTTAAAAACCACCAACTGTCAAAATCTCATGTGTTGAGCTATTCTTCATGGTAAAGTTTTAGTGAAGGGAAACCTATTGATGTATTGTTGGATGAGGCAAGCAGGCTTATCTGCCTAAACAAGAAGAAGAACAGTGCCATAACCTAAGTGTAATGGAGCGACTGATTGACATTGTTCTGTGTTTGGCAAAAGGTGGGAGACCATTCAGGGGTCACAATGAAAAAGCTGAGTTTTGAGAAAGGTTTATTTCTAAATCTTGTCAATATGCTCCCATAATGGCAAAGCATGTGCAACAATCTCCTCAAAATGCTACCTATCTGAGTAATCGCATCCAAAATGATTTAATTGTGGCCTTGCACAAAGTTGTGCAACAAAAGATTGTGTCTTCACTAAATGGAAAAATGACCTCAATAATTGCCAATGATGACACTACTGACTGTGAACACCATGAACAGATGTCCATTGTTGTGCGGTATTTTGACAATGAAAAACATAGTCCACAGAGGCGTAGCAAGCACCCTCCGACCAGAGGGGGCCCCGCAAGGAAGGGGGCACCTAAAAGTGGCAAAAAAATGTAAGGTATAACTAGGTAAGTGACATTTATTGACGCTATTGCACAATCCATGTCGGTTTTACTGACAAAACCGTGAAGTCATTATGATACATCATAATGCTATTGGCTACATCAGTTGTCTGTCAGTCAGTTTCAAATTTTAGTTGGACCCATTCAAAGAATGTGTATTTGCATTCATAATGGTAGGTCGTGGATAAATGTTATTATATTAGTTGTGAGTTTTTTATTATCGTTTCACGCGAAAGCCGATCTTTTTGTGAGTCTAAGAGATGTATAAGAGCGGAGTTAGTAAATGACAGGCGCAAAAGTGCGGAAGAATCTTGAGAAAATTCCTAAGTTGCAACGCGATTTTGTGCTGCCATACCAACTACAGGTACGCATATACGACCAGCTTGTTAGCGCGACGAATCGTATCCGAGTATCCAGAAGTGTTCAAGTGGGTGTCGAAGGGTGAAGCCAGTTGTTCTTATTACGTCAATAAACCAGCAAATTAATTCAGTCACCAGATGTTGTCAACTGCCGACGTACTGCCGCGAAGTCGGTGCACAATGTTAATTTTGGATAGACTACAAATACAGGATAACTCTGTGGTCACAATTGGCCTGCAAATAGCCGAGCATTAGGGTATGAGCAGGTGTTTCCAGAAACCGAGGTGCGACGTAAGAGAGATGTTTGATTACGATTGCTGATCATTCCGAGTCGTCTCTTTCTGCCAGAAGTAAATTCAAGAGCAGTTCTTCTTGTTCTCACTGATTCGGCCATAATCTCTGGTTTCTTCGCGATTTACAATCGTGGAGTGGTATAGGTTTTCAGATATCTTACAATTCAAGCTGAAAGCAGTGTACGAGAAAATGACACTGGAGATACAGCAAATTTGAAAAGAAACTGGGCGACATTGTGCCTCGATCACTCATAATGGAATGAATCGTTTATTTATGTCATCGAGAAAGAGAGAGGACTTGTACGGCAAATTTTATTAACTAACATATCCACGACAGCTCTGCAGGAGATTTTATATCGGTATCTTTGCATTTGCATCAGAATTTCTTCTACTCCCAGTTACTGTCACTGTGTGCGAAAGGACTTGAAACCTGATCAAGAATATCACTGCCTCAATCCATAGACAGATGACAGGCTTTCTGCGCTTGCAGTTATCTCAATCGAAAACAAGATTGTCAGATCTCTGGACTATGACGCATTGATTAACCAATTTGCGGAGAACAAGGCTCGAAAGAAGCGCTTTGCGTAAATACGTAATACATGTACACTGTAGACCTATGTATACATAATATGAACCCTGTATATTGTATAAAATAAATACCACATTCCAGTTTCTGCATTGTAAGGGGCCCCAGACATATGTTCGGAGGGGGCCACGTTCTTTGTTGCTACGGCCCTCATAGTCCAGTTGAACATTTTCTGTCTGTTCAGAGACTATTAACAGTTGATGCTCAGTCTATTTTTGACCAGTTAAATGACATCCTTGGCATTCTTAAAATTGACTGGTCATCAGTGATGTCTGTCTTTTTTGATGGCTCATCTACTATGTCTGATGTATTGTGGGAGTTCAAATGAAATATGGAGAAGGAAACAGTGAAATACTCTATGTACACTGCTATGCACATTGTTTGAACCTCATCCTAGTAGATGCATGCACTTCAAGTAAACAAAACAGAACTGTCTTTGATTTTTTTGGTGTTATTCAGACTCTTTATGCCTTCATGGAGGGGAGTCCTGTGTGATATGCAGTAATAGAGAAGATTTCACAAGAAGTAGGATCCCAGCTGATGCTGAAAACTGTCAAGTCACTGTCAAACATGAGATGGACATACAGAGCAGAAGCAGTGGCTGCTGTAAAACAAAAGTACTCCATCATTTGACAAGCTTTACAAGAGATCATCGAAACAACTCGCCTTGCTGATGCTAGGAGCCTTTTCCATGAACTAAATTCATTCAAGTTCATCTTTGCCCTTCACAGGATGCACCCTATTCTCCAGGTGGTGGTAAAAGTGAGTAAGGCTCTTCAAGCTCCAGATCTCAACTTACTTACTGCAATGACTGGGATGACAAGCTTGAGTAACTCTTTGGCTATGATGAGAAGTGGTCCAGAATATTTTCAATCTATTTTCAATGACTGTGTGAAAATGTGTGTAGAGAATGATGTATCGATTCCCCCAGTTAAGAAGAGAAAAATGTCCACTCGTATTGATGATTCGTTTGAGTCCCAGCATCACTTTGATACAAAAGAGGAGCAGGAGAAAATAACTTCGTTTTACTCACTCCTAGACTCAATGATTAACGGCTTTGACCAGTGACTCGAACAGAAGACTTGTAAAATTGTGACTGCAATGGGAAAACTGCTGAGCTTAGACATTGGCAGGGACGATATGAGAATCATTGCCAACAAATGTAAAGTGTCCTTGGATGAGTTGGAAGCTGAAGTTGGATTGCTTTGGGGTTATGATGGATCTGTTCCTAAAGGTAGCACTACAAACACCGCCAGAGAGTGGCTTGATTGGCTAAAGGAATCAGATTGGTCTTCCATCCAGGCCTTTTACAAATCTATTCAGTGCTTTGCAGTCTTACCTGTTACAAGCTGTTCATGTGAAACAGCCTTTTCGAAATTAGCACATATAAAAACCAAACTAAGAAGCAGGGCCGGCTTTAGGCCGATTCGGCTGATTACAGGGAATCGGGCCCCGCGCCTTAGGCACCTTTTCAATTTTTTTTTTAACTTACCCCGGTCCCCGGCTGCGGTCTGCTCCATGGTCCAGCTCCTTTGAGTGAAGCGCCGGCGGGAGCGCGGCGTGGCCCCACTCTCCCAGCTAGAGCTCCAGCCGGGGCGGCGGGGCTTGCCGCGCTCCGGCCGGGGCTCCAGCTGAGAGAGCAGGGCGGTGGGGCTTTGCCGCGCTCCAGCCAGGAGAACAGAGTCGCGGGGCTTGCCGCGCTCCAGCAGGAGCTCCAGCTGGGAGAGCGGAGTAGCGGGGCTTGCTGCGCTCCAGCCGGAGTGCGGCAAGGCCGGCAGCTCCGGCTGGAGTGTGGCAAGCCCCGCTCTCCCATCTGGAGCTCCGGCCAGAGCGTGGCAAGCCCCGCAACATCAGCTGGAGCTCTGGGCCCTTTAAATAGCCCCCTGAGCCCTGGGGCAGTGAGGGGCTGGAGGGGAGGTATTTAAAGGGCCTGGGGCTCCAGCTGCCTTTGCCACCCTGGTCCTTCAAATAGCCACCCGCTTCCCCCAAGCATTCCCCAGCGCTCCCGTGGCTATTTAAAAGGTCCCCGGAGTAGAAGGGGGTTTGGGGGCTACTTAAAGGGCTGGGGTTCCAGCTGCCTCTGCTGCACCCCATGACCTGCCCACACCAGTCCGGCCCCCCCTGCCTGCAGCCAGCTCTGCACCCCGTGCCCACAGCCACCTCTGCCAAACACCCTGTCCTGTCTCCAGCCACCCCCTGCCACACACCCCTGCAGCCCTGCCCAAAGCCAGCCAGCCCCCCACACACTGCTGCCCGCACCAGCTCTGCACACTCTGCCCAGCCCGCACCCCCTGCCCTGTTTCCAGTCAACCCCTGCTGCACATCACTGCCTGAAGCCAGCCCGCCCCACACCCCTTGTCTCCAACCAGCCCCACATCCCTTGCCCTGCCTGCAGCCAGACCCTACCTCCAGTCAGCCCCTGCCCTGCCTTCAGCCAGCCCCATGTCCACTGCTGCCCTGCAGTTTCCAGGGCATTAACCCTGCAGGGAGCAGCTGGAACCAACACATGTGCACACCCCCAGGGAGTGGTGGGGACCCACACATGTGAAACGGCGGTCATTAATAGCCAATCAACAGCATATATGATGCAATGTATATAATTTTATTATTCATATAGTTATGGAAAGTAAATAATACATGAAAGAAATGAGAGGCTTTTTTTTCCACTTTCTTTTAAGTCATCCCTGCCAGGGCTCCACCGAAAATGTTCGAATTGAGCCCCGCACTTCCTAAAGCCGGCCCTGCTAAGAAGTACAATGTCCCAACAGCGCCTCAGCTCACTCATGATTTTGTACATTGAACAAGAATTGGCTTCATCAGTTAATTATAATGATGTGATTGAGGAATTTAAGTCCATAACACCTGGTGAGTGACGTCTCATTCTCTAGGACAGGAAGATGAAAAAAAAACTTGATCTGTTGTGGTCAGTTTGAGTTAGCTCATTATCTGGTTAAAGATAAAGATCATGAAAATTGACTGTATCTTTGTCTATGCCTAGTTATCACTACAGCAAAAATTTGGTATTTTGTGTCTCTTTTTTTAAGTTTGTATTTTTTAAGTAAAGTTTAGTTGTTAATTTAAAAAAATAGTTAAGTTTTAGTTTCTTTAGTTTGTTTGATGAATAAAAATAATGTCTTTTATGATTGAGTATCCAATAAATGTTCGCCTTTAAAAAAAAGTCCCTGGGTGCACACCCTAATAAAATGTGCTGTGCACACCTCCCATGAGAGGCAGTAGCTATGTTAGTGGGAGAAGCTCTCCAGCTGACATCTCACTGTCTACACCAGTGCTTAGGTTGGTGTAATTTACATCACTCAGGAGTGTGGATTATTCACACTCCTGAGCAACGTAAATTATACTGAAGTACATTCTAGGGTAGACAAGGTCTGAGATGCCTAAATGTGACCTGAGAGGTTTTGAAAATCTACTCACGCTGGAATTCATGATAGTCCATCAGTGGAAAAGGCTTATGAATATGCGGCTTCTTACCTCTATGTGATTGGTTCAAATAATCAGATACAGTTTGGTAGTAGCCAAATGTAATTATTAAAACTGGGCACACTGAAGCTCCAAATGTGGTGACATAAGTGCAGCCTTACCAAATTCACAGCCCATTTTGGTAAATTTCATGGTCATAGATTTTAAAAAATCATAAATTTAATTATTTCAGTTATTTAAATCTGAAATTTCGTGGGGTTGTAATTGTAAGGGTCCTGAGCCAAAAAGGCATTGTGGGGTGTGTGTGAAAGGTTAGGGGGCGGGGTTGCGGTACTGCTACCCTTACTTTTGTACTGCTGTTGGTGGCGGTATTGCCTTCAGAGCTGGCCAGCTGGACAGCGTGGCTGCTGGGCAGCTGGAGAGCGATGGCGGCTGGACAGAAGCCCAGTGCTGAAGGCAGAGCCGCCATCAGCAGCAGCACAGAAGTAAGGATGGCATGGTATGGTATTGACACTTACTTCTGCGCTGCTGCCTGCAGACCCTCAGTTAGCAGCCGCCACTCTCCAGCCACCCAGCTCTAAAGGCAGCAGTGTAGAAGTAGGGTGGCAATACCGCCTCCCCACTAAAATAACCTTGTGATCCCCCTGGAATTCCCTTTTGGTTCAGGACCACCAATTTGAGAAATGCTGGTCTCCCCTGTGAAATCTGCATAGTATCTGCATAGTATCAGGTAAAAGCCCTCAAAAGACCAGATTTCACAGTGGGAGACAGATTTCATGGTCCGTGACACATACATTTTCATGGCCATGAATTTGGTAGGGCCCTAGACATAAGTGGTAGCGTTTTTGTTTAATTTTCTTTCAAATTTGGCAGAGATATTCACTACTAGGTAAAGCTCATATAAACCAGATCTCAGTCTCCTGCTCCCTTCCCTCTGCACTATGGGATTTGGTGGAGGGAAGGAAAAATCAGCATCACCTCTGCAGGGATCCACACCTACTCACAGGAAGAGGAGTAGTTAGGGGCCTGATCCTACTCAAGCTGAAGTCAATGGCCAAACCTGAAGTGACTCAAATGGTTCAGGATTGAGCCTTTAATGCCTACACAGAGTCTGAATTGTCATTGCATTAATCCTTACCTATTTACTTATTTAGAGTGTAAGCTCTTTGGATAGGGACTAGCTACTGCCCTCTGTTATAGTGCCTAACAAAATGGGGCCCTGATCTTGACTAATCTGTACTGCAATAAACATGATTAATAGTAATAACTCCGGTTTTATGTTGGTGCATCTCCATTGAAACTAATTGTGTTACACTGGTGTAAACTGGAGTAACATATTAGTGAGCATGGCCCATAGTCTGCAGTAATTTACACAGGTTCCCATTGTGCAGCTTGGAACTCCCCTTCTCCTCCAGCCACCCCCTAAGGGGATTTCAGGATAGTCACAATTGGGGGAACACCTGAATGAATGGCACTGTGCAGGCGCCTCTAGCAACAGTGGAGCCAAGGGACCTCAGTAAGATAAACCTTTGCCTCTGGCACATTTCCCCTATAACTTTCTGATTTAGGTGGTAGAGCTCACAGCTTCTTCTCCAGGAGACAAACCTCACCTTTATAACAGAAGAATTTCAGGGAAACTCTGCCAATTGAAAAGTGACTTTACACTCACGTGGAAATAACATGCCTAGGGAAACATGGGGCCCAAGTAGTTTTGAAGGATTTTTTTTTTGGATGAATTAGAAACCTCTGAAAACAGGACTTTCTAATGCAAGTATCCTCTCAACCTTATTATACACTTACTAACATACCATTTCACACATCCACGTTTATACATTATGGGCCTATATTTTTTTCCATGGATACATAGATGCAATTCCCTCTGAAGTCAGCAGGGACTTCATGTGTGTATGCGAAAGCTGAATCAGCCCCATGTGCATGAAATACTTGTGAATGACTGTTTAGATGAAACAGCCGCTTTTCCTGGCAAACATTTAGATAGTTCAGTCAGTGACCTTAAAAGTGTGGTTAGCAGAGAGGTTAAAAAGCAATACAAGCTTTCTGACAGTGGGCTGCAAATTTTGTATTCATACAGGAAACTTCCATTGAAGCCAGATGTGAGTTTTGTGTCAGGTCTGCTGGACCTTTTTATTACTATTTAGATCATTAGAAAGGGAGATTAGGCTGCAGGGTTCCTGTATTGTTCAAAACATAATCAAGGTCAGTGGATGATTAGGATTCCCAGAATATACAATATGCACATTATATAGGTCACCAGTCTGATACTGCAATAGTTAATTAAAATAACATAGTTTAATTATTGGACAGAGTTTTCCAACCTGGATGTGTAAAATTAGTCCCCTTGGCTTTTGATTATCCACCAAAATGAAACCCTTGGCACTCACATTCCTATTGATATGAACTGCAGATGCTCAGTGCATCTGAACATCAGGATACTACTAGTGAAGTGCCTAAATATGCATTTAGGAGTCTAGTTTTAGGCATAGAGGTCTGAAAATTCTGGCAATTGGGGCTAATCTCTCATAGAATGCTTTTGACAAAGTTGATAAAAGACAACCAAACATTGTTGGTCATCTGTACTGTCTTCATAAAATATTTTTTTGCAAGTTCTGCTGGTTTTATTTTCTCTTAAGGGTTGAGGGTTTTTCTAATAATTATTTTAACTTCAGCTGAAAAGTAAGATTAAAAAAACATTACTCCAAATTGGGGAAAGGATCTAGTTCTATCCTGAAGGGCTTGTTCTAAGGGATTTTTTTCGCATTGAGACAGCACTCTTTCTTTCAAATTGGGAACAGTGGAAAGGGTTCCAAATTGCCATTTATAATTAAACTAAATCAATATGCAACACTTTTGTATAGCCAATGAAACTTCTGCCTTAGTTCTCTATACCATCATTATTATCCTTGCTTCTAATGAAGAGTATCCAAATCAAGCCTTTTCTGGGAAATATAATTGCATTTAAATTTCAGAAGATGGCGATGAAGATTAGCAATTAATATTCTAAACACTGTTCGTATCCTATACATAGAAAGCCAAAAAAGTCAGTGTGCAATGATTGTTTTGAATGTGGTATTTAAGAACAGAGGATGTGAATATCTGTTAAAAATGTTAAAAACGGGCTGGGGGAGGGCTGCTACATGAATCGTGTGTGAAACCTGAAAGACACAGCACTAAACGGCTTGTTGCTAGTCCAAACCTCGAGCTTCCTCCTCGCGCCTAGTTTGTGAGTCGGGTGAACAGTTGTCCTGTCTCTTAGTTAATGTTTTTTTTAAAACAAAGATATTAACAAGTCATTTACAGCCAGCGCTTTTTTTTTGCATATCATGAGTTCAGTCGCTGCACGGTTTAAAAGGAACCTTGCTGAGAGACATTTGGTTTGCTCAATTGAAAATTTTCGCTATAAGTTGATCGCTCCTGTTTGCATACATACCATTCTGACGCTATGAATGATATGTGCATGCTCTGTGTATGAAAGCAGCGACTGTCCCATACCGTCTGTTCTTTTAGCTTTAAAAATGTGTCCGTTTCAGAAGCCAATTAACTGACGTGTAATCCATCAGATTAGCGCTGTTCTGAAATCCGTATGGCTTTATCAGAGTGGTTGCTTGGAAATACTTTCCCGCAGACTTAAATTGTAACAATCTGAATTTGACACCCTCCCCCCCCAAGATCTATTTCACAACTCGCAGGTGTCTTCTGGTGCAAATGAGTTTTTGGGGCTGCTGCAATTTATTCTCCTTATATACCGTTTGGCTTTGAACGCACTTTGTAAAAAATCCCAAGTGCCAAAGAGGGCGTGGGGAGTGGCGTACGGGTATGATTATGCGTTTAGGAAAGGGAGCTGGTCCTGGGTAGCCCAAGTGTGGCAGCTTAGTCTGGAATGTCGGGCAATGTGTACCTCTCTCAGAACCAGTTCTCTTCCTGTCTCTCGGTTCAGCCTGCTGCTTTGAGGGCAAAGATAAACAACCTTCTCTCGCCGGGCCTTTTGGCCACAAACTATGAGCCTTCCATCCACCACCATAATACATTTTCTTGTAGGTGTGATCTACTGATCGTTTACAGTAAAATAAAGCTTGCTGTAAAGCAGGTGATCAGTCAGGGATTTCCCGTTCTATTTATATGTCTATGTATATAGTATATAAAAACTATTCGGTTCTGTACTTTTCCCCACGTGTCACGGTGTCTAGGTAAACCCCCAGCGGCCCGAGCCGCTTCAGTGCGGCCCCCGCGCTCTCCTGCATCTCTCGGTCCAACCTCTGTAAGACTCCGCCCCCAACCTCCCCCCCCCCCCCCATCTGACAGCTCGTCAGTCATATCAGTTCCTGCTTTCGCTCATCAGGGTTGTTTCATAGTGGGCTTAACCATTTGAGAAAACAGGCTGCCTCCTGCACTGAGCGGCTGGGTGAAAGAGGTAAGAGACCGATCATCCACAATGCTGATCGTAAAACAAAATAATAATAATTGGGCGGTGGGGGGCAATGGGCATGCCTTTGGTTATTTAAGCGGGTCGTGGTTTGATCCTGTTCTAGGAGGGTAGCGTATTGAATGAGCATTATCTGCCAAATTCCCTCCCTCATTTTGCTTTACACAGTAGCTTTCTCAAGAAGGAACTCTTCCACCCATATGCTCTCACCCCTTTAGCCCCAGAGCGATTCCTGTTTGGGATAACGGAAGTTAGAGATGGACATAATTTAGAAGAGCTGTCACTCAGACAGAGGGTGCATTAAGCTAGCATTACAGTTGACCAATGGCATTTAGTCAGAATGTTGCAAAAAATGAATTCAGTTGCAGCAGGTCGGACTGTGGGGAGCGGGGGTGCTGTTGAAAACAAAGTTACAGAATTTCTTGTTTTTTAAATGATATATTCTAAAAGTAGCCTGGCTGGCGTGAATGATCTTACATTTTCCTGTCTCTCTTTCCCCACCCCTCATCTCTAATTTCTGTGATTCTAGGAGAACAAGGATTACTGCAGCACTTGTAATTAAGCAAATATACATATTCATCTCTCTCTCTCTAGAAAAGTGTGTATGTATGTGTATATGTGTGGAGAGAGAGAGAGAGAGAAGTTTGCGTGTGTGTGTATATACACTTTTCAATTCTTAAATTACTGTAACCCCTGTCCCTGGCTGGTAGGAGATCACACATTTCGATCTTCGGCCCCTATTCTCCTTGTCTGCTTTCCAGCAGCTGCCCACGAGTCTTGCAAGACACAGATTTTTCTGACTATACTATTATTTTGGAAAGGGAGGAAAAATAAAAGTTTGGGGTGGATTCCATCAAGTTACATCCTCCTCCCGTCATTTTCTTTTTAAAATTATTTTTCTTTAATGTGTAAGCCAAGCCAGCTGGGCAGCTCTGGGTTAAAACGTGCGTCTGGCCTCGCTCAGTGGTATAACAGGAAGCGACTGGGCTTGCTACCACTCTTCCAGACTCTGGGAATGCCGGCTCTGGAATACACCTGTCCTCATCGCTACTGGGAGCCCCGGTCTATGCCAAGAGCCTGCTGGCATTGCAGGCCCTGGTTCACTTCAATGGGAGCCGGAGAGGGAGTCATGATCCCTGTCCCTTAACCCCGGGCTCCGGACGGAACCCAATTCGCTCTCTTTTCGCAAATGTTACTATGAGGCTTTTACTGTTGGGTCCGTAACTGGGAAGTGGAGGTGGAACCGCTCCGTGCTCTGCCCAGCGATCTCTCCGACGGCTGAAATAGTCTCTAGCGCTATGAGATCAGGATGACCTTTTCCGCTCTCTGTCCCGGGGTCGGTCGGTCAGACCCACCCCCACCAGCTGCGTGGAAATGATGTTCACTAGAACAATGTAGTGATGGAAAAATCCCTGGCTCGGCAGCAGCGGTGCACTGGTGGGTGGGTGCAAATACTAAAAACTTGGCCCCTGAGTAGAAGTCATAAGGGAAACTGCAAAGCTAGGGAGCGCCACACTTACAGCTACACAGAGTGTCTGTGTGCGTCTTTGTGTGTGAAAATGCATCACACGTACATTTTCCCCGTCCACTCATAACTCGTGTGAATTGCCTTCATTTAGGATCTTTTCAATCTATATCCAATTTTAGATCCGTTCAGAACGTGTCTGTGGACAGACATCTTGCATATGTGTCTCTCCAGATTATTACACACTTTTAGATAAATGACAGCAGCTTACTTGTATGAGGGATAGCTTAATGTCTGCTCAGTCTGTATCAACTGTTAGCTATAAGGATTGGTGTAATCTTGTATTGCTCGTGAATGTTATAGTTACACACATGTAGAATATCTTATGTCCTCAGTGTATGGTTTTGAAATATATCTTCTTGTGCGGACTTGTGAATTAGCATCATAGGTATGCATACACCGCACGTGTGTGTGTACATATATATATATATATACACACACGCACTCTTAGAGATCATAGGCGCTATTTATGACTATTTGTGGTTGAGGTTTTCAAAGCAGTGCCGGGGGGTTAATATTTACATATGAACACAGGTGTATACATGAACACATGCCCAGCTATACTCTCAGTATCTGTTTCATAAACACACACACACGGGCGCGGGAGGAGCAGGTAGAGATAAATACAGCGCCTGTCGCTGTCTCTCCCAGTGCCCAGGAGCGCATCCCTGCAGCAAGGACGCAGTAGCTCTGAATGGCAGGGCCTGCCCGCCTCACCCCGCCGGGAAGAGGCTCTTGCTGGGCCCCCTGGCTGCGGGGCATCTGGGAGAGGAACTTTCTCTCCTTCCCCTCCCAGGCTCAAGCCCGGGCACAAAGTTAAGCAGCCCGGCCGAGCCCACGCCGGAGGCTGCAGCTGGCGGGTCGGCGAACTCCAGCGGGTGGTGTTTAACAGCGGGCGCCTCTCTCCCCCCTTGCCCCCCGGACGTGTGCAGCGAGCAGCGGGTGCGTGGCATGAACCTGGAGAGCAGCGAGTGCGGGATGAGCTCGGTGAGCTGCGGCAACGGGAAGCTCCGCCAGTGGCTGATTGACCAGATCGACAGCGGCAAGTACCCGGGCCTGGTGTGGGAGAACGACGAGAAGAGCATCTTCCGCATCCCCTGGAAACACGCCGGCAAGCAGGACTACAACCGCGAGGAGGATGCCGCCCTCTTCAAGGTAGGGGGCGGCCAAGGGCCACTCACTCGCCCTCTGGGCGTGTCTCTGGCCGTCCTGCAGCCTCGACCCCCCCGGCCGGTGGGAGACAGGAGGGATCGAGTCCTTAGCAAGAAGGCGGGGGTGGTGGGTTATCTCCCCTTGGCAGGACGTGGCTCTGAACACCAACCTGAACCGAGCCAGCCGCTGGGGGTTCCTGCTCTCTGGGTCCGATCTCCTTCAGCCAGGACGCACCGAGGCTCCCCAGCCCGCACCGTTGAAGCCAATGGAAGTTTTGCCATTGACTTCTGCGGGAGCTGGGTCAGGGCAGGCGTGGGTCTGTCTTTTTCAAGCGCATTGGTTGCTGGCTGTTGCCTGGAGCGAGGTAGTGCAGTTTCTCCCGGAATTAATGCAGTTAATTGCTTTCCACAGCCAGCCCTCTCGGTTTTGCTTTTGTTTTATTTGAACGACAGGGTTGCCAGCGTCCATATGGAACACTTCCCCCTCCTTCCTTCTCCAGATGTAATGTTAAACAGTTGTATGGTTAAAGAACATTTATTTCTGCACCCACCCTGTCACTTTTCTTCTTTCTCTTACTATTTTATCTTGCCTTCAATACTGTTCTTATTACCTTACCAAGAAACCACCTGGCATATGCTTTAGCATAAACCAATAGGGAATAAATTCGCTACTCAAGGGCTATTTCAGCTTTTGTGATTGTATACCTATAGCTTGATTTTTTTCTCTCTTTCTTTTTGAACATTTGAAATGTTTTCAGGCTTGGGCTCTTTTTAAAGGAAAGTTCAGAGAGGGCATTGATAAACCAGATCCTCCAACTTGGAAGACAAGGCTACGGTGTGCTTTGAACAAGAGCAATGACTTTGAAGAACTGGTTGAGAGAAGCCAGCTGGATATTTCTGATCCGTATAAAGTGTACAGAATAGTGCCAGAAGGAGCTAAAAAAGGTAGGCCATCTTAGATTTTACATACATTTAAAGTCTCATTTTCCAGTGTGCAAAAACTGAAGAGATGTAAGTCACACGTGTCATATATAACCATACAGTCACTCGTGTCAGACTTGGTAGCAATCAATACAATAAATAAGATATGCAGTACTCAAGTACGTCTTCTTTGGATAAATTTCCCTTTGACTTACATTACCTGAAAAAGAATGGTGGGAGTCTGAATTGTAGCATTTGAAAAAATACTCCTTTGTTGGAGGTACAAGCATGCAGTATGTAAATTACTGGAGGGCTTCATCTTGGGTGTACAGCCTCTATTTCAGTTTTAAATAAAGTGACGCCTGTCTTAAGCAACCACTCAAGAGACAGGCAAAACTAAGTTTGCTTAATGGAAGTGGACTTCAAATAAAGGTGGAGCAGGCCTGAACTCATTATGAGCCAGATTGTGCCTGACGATTTCAGGGGTGAGCAAGGTTAGAGGAGTGCATTATCCTCCCTAGCCTTCTTTGCCTCTGCATAGCAGTCAAGTATGATCACAGTCCTGGCACTCCCCTGTGCCCCTATTTTCCTAGAAGCCCCAGACCCTCAAGACACCCCAAAAAGTGTACACAGCAGGTAGGACCATCAGTCATACCTTGTATGCACTGGCCATCAGAGCTGGATGGGCACATAAAGGAAATATGCTACACCCCTTGAAGGGATGTGAGCACCAGGTGCTCTTTCTTTATGCACTGGGAAGCTCTGGGAGACAGAATTATTCCCAAAGGTCCCTCTGCATCACTCCCACTATAGGCCAATATGTATAAAGCACAATCAAACCCTGTGTGTTTGGGGATGGTGTAGGGTGGTCTCTTAAGAGAGGAGATTGCTTATTAAGGATGGTCCCTAGTACAAGTTCCTTTGCAACAGATCATTTTCAGGTTTCCTTAAGATATAGTTAGTAACCATGTTTTTATCCTCATCATGAATGTAGGAGCAAAACAACTCAGCCTAGAGGATCAACAGATAATGATGAACCATCCGTACACAATGACTTCTCCTTACACTTCACTACAAGCGCAGGTACAGTATCAGTCATGTTATTTTTTGGCTTGTTTGTTGGGTGCCTATTGAGCTAATTTTTGCATGACCATATAATAGTACAAGTCTTTCTATTCTGGTCTACCACCATTTAGTTCTGCTTGGAAAAAAGACTTTTTTATAAGAAACTGAGAAATCTATAAGCAATGTTTTCATCATGTGAAACCACAGGGCAGCTGATCCAGCTGGGATTTTTTAAAATGTGAATTACAGCTCTGTTTTGTTAGATTTTTTTGGGGGTAAAAATGGATGTATTGTCCTAGTATTTCTGGTGCCAGAAATTGAACGTATGATGAAACAGAGATATTCTGCAGTAATGTTTTGCAACAGTGCTCCAGTTGCCTACTATAATTTTGTCATGTTTATAGTTTACACTAATGGTGACATTCAGCTCATTTGAAAGCCTCCTCCATTTGGCAAAATATTATCCAGGTGGTCTGTGTGATACTTTGATCTACAAAAGATATGGGAGAACAAATAACAAAAGGACTCATGCAGAACTAAGGAAACTTTATAATATGGGAGATTATGTGAAAGGTAGCATCAATTCTGATTACAGTTAAATAAAATAATGTCTCATTAAACTGAACAGGTATCAAACTACATGGTACCTCATGAACGTAACTGGAGAGATTTTGCCCCTGAGCAGCCACATCCTGACATCCCCTACCAATGCCCAAGTGTTCCTTTTGCAGCTCGCAGTCACCATTGGCAAGGTCCTGCTTGTGAAAACGGTAAGAACATCTCCCTGGAGGTCAATTGCTTGCTAATCTTAAGAGAAAATATGTGACCACCATAGAAGGACCACAAATTTCATATTTGTTATTCATGGCTTCAGTGGCACAAGTATTAAAGGATTGATTTTCAGAAGTTCTGAGCATCCTTCAGTGACAGCTGGAGGTGATCAGCACCTCTGACTATCATCTGTATTGACACTTGTTTTATTTTATTTTATTTGTTTTACTGTAGTACCTAGGAGCCTTAGTCATCACCATAGCATCGCATATTGCCAACCTCAAGCAATCAAAAATTGAGTCAGCGCCCCCATGATTTATAAATGACTATGTATAGATAATTTTTTTATTTGCCTTCTGATTTTTGAGTCTCTATGGTTCACATTTTTCACGTTTTTCTCCACAATCATGTAGGTTAGAAACTTACTCTCCCCCCCCTTAAAGGAAAGCTGAGATTCTCATATAATCATAGTATACTAAGTATCGTTAGAGTTGGCAACACTGAATCTGAGCACCTGAAAAACATGCAAAGTAGGGAAGTCTTTATCTTATGTGGGGAGCTGAGGTACACAGAGATTAAGTGAGTTGTTCCGTGGTGACACAGGAGGTCTGTAGAAGAGCTAGAAATTGAGCCCGGATTTCCTGAGTTGCAGTCTATTGCTTATTCACAAGATCATCCATTGTGCCATGTATGGCTGCAGGCTCAGATTCTCAAGGAATATATGCTCATTTCAGTACTCATGGATTTGCTTCATAAGTACAGCTCCCCACACAGCCATATGAGAATAATCTTGCAAAAAACAGAAATCCTTAGTCCAAGATGAGATGAGGAAGGAATATTTAAAGTGCACAGGGTATGAGAATTACAAAGTGCAGTCCTTTAATGGCGTAAGTGCAATGAAATAAACTTCTGTTTACGCTTGTCTACTGACAACTGAACACACTACATTTAGACAAGTGAGCTATTTAGTTGAAATTTTATAAAATTCTGCCCTGATTTATACCCCATGCAACCGTTACTTCAACACGGTAGTGAATGTAAGTTTTGATCCTTATGATCTATTGAACTTATGCTGAATAGAAATACTAATTTGAAAATGAAAAGTGTCATAAACTCTTAGATACCACGGTAAAGACTGCTCTAGAAAATGCTAAGATAGCAAATAAAAGAAACATTGCATTTTCTAATACTAAAAAGAAGACCATAACTGTAATTTTTCTTTGGAAAATTTATCTCCTCTCCTTTTTTTGTTGATTAACTGATAGAATCTTAGCATATACTTATTTAAAAAAATCGCTGATATTTTTGCGTTGTTTTTTGTTAGTAACCATGAACATTATGTCATGCTTTAGTAAGAATATTGCTTTTCCTGGTTTCAATTTCATTCCCTCAACTCCCAGTCTTATGCTTATCATTATGGCTGTTCTTTAAAAAGTCGGTGCTCCAAAGCATCATTTCCCCACCACTGTATCTTCATGGGTCATTTAGGGCTTGATCCTGTGTTTCTTGAGGTCAGTGGGCATTCTGAAGACACAAGAAATGCAAGGCCTTCTATCTCTGTGGCTTAAAAGAAAATGAGTAAATCCCCAATGCAGCAAAGCATTTAAACCCATGCATAATGGGTTAATGGGATGTGAGCATATCAATAAAATTAAGCACATGCTTAAGTGTTTTTTGTATAGGGATGTATGTAAACAAATTCTCAAGTGTTTTCCTGTCTCAAGGTCTAAGTGCTGCATTAAGCTTGTATCAGAGAATTGGGCAATAGTGGCTTACTCGCTGGATTGTCTTGTTTGTCAACAGTCACTCACATATACCCTTGGCATAGATTAAAAAGTGAAGTAGCTTTGAGAAGAGTCAAATCTGTGTAGGGGAAAGAGTAGTGTATCTTACCTGTGTCATAGATATTGTGTTTATGAGATCAAACCCTTTAAAGTCAATGCTAAGATTCCTGTTGACTTCAAAGGACTTTCGACAGGTGTTATCACATTTTAGTTGCTTCAATATTATCTCACTCACAGGAAGGGAAAGCTTGGGAAAGGACTAATGTTGGCTGTAGTATTTAAACTCTAATACTCTGCTGCAGGAGAATCTCTTTTCCCTACAATTACCTTCTTTCTTTAACACAATTAAAGACATAATGACTTTGAATATTTGAGTTGCCTTTGATAAAACTCCTTAAGGCCTGTGAGAATGAATGGATTATTTTTCATCAGCTTCCAAGAACACCATTATCTAGTTAAAATGCGGATTATTTCTATGGGAGAATAATATGCACTGATATGGTTAGGTAAAAGAACAGCATTTAAAAGATCCAAATAAGAAAAATCTAGGTAACATTTTGAGTGAATAAAATGTTTTGGTCGAGGGGAAGGTTCTGGAGCTCAGAAACTGTCATGTGCATAGCTGTGAACTCTAAATTTGTTCTTGGGTTTTAGATAGCTAGATATCATTTGACTTTTTTTTGTGAAAACAGGTTGTCAGGTGACTGGAACCTTTTATGCTTGTGCACCATCTGAGTCACAGACTCCTGGGATCCCAATAGAGCCAAGCATAAGGTCTGGTGAAGCTCTTGCACTATCAGGTAAGTCTATAACACCAGGCTTTCATGGTGAACCATCCAGGAGGCTCTCGTTATAACTTTTCAAGTAAATGTTTACTCACTGTTTATAGGGACTTCTTTTGTGAGTGAAAGTGACATTTCCTTTCCAAGTGAGTTCTGTGCATGTACCCTTAGGCCTCGGTTCAGCAAGATTTTTAAGCACATGTGGAACTTTAAGCACTTGAGTGGTCTTCACTGAAATCTGTAACTCAGATTAAGATCAATGGGATCATTCATGTGCTTAAAGTTACACACGCTTAAGTACTTTGCTCTATCAAGCAAATTTCACGCAAATTCTTGGTTGCTCCTCAGTGAGTCGTCAGATAGGACAACTGCTGATAGGGGAAGCAGATTTTTCTTTAGCTCACCACAAAACCATATTGCTTTTGGATTCAGAGGCCTAGAGGGTTGGTTTTTTTTTTTGTTTGTTTGGTTTTTTTTACCTGGATTGTATCCTTTCTGAAAAATACTGATCCTTTGTTCAACATTTTGTCCTATGGATACTTTTCTGTCTTCTCTGTTGACTGCATCAGGATTTGCAGCATTTATTTATCCTTGATAAAATAAAACCTCTCAGTACTTTGGTGATGGCACTTTCACTCTCTGAAAAGAAATCTGTTCAGCCAGCTTTGCAGTCGTTCAGACTTAAGGGTTTTATTTATTTATTTATTTATTTTATTCCTTATGTGGGAATGTAGGAGCTAGTTTGGTTTTTAAACTAACAATGGAAATTACATGGAGAAATTGATAATGCAACATTAAGGGGAGAGACTTGGCTGGCAAATGACAGAGTTAAGCACACATCTAAGTGCCCTTCCTGAGCAGGGCTGCTGTCCCAAATGTGTCTGTTTGCACAGCCCTGCACCAGGATCGAGCCCTTAACAATCACTCTCCTGTGTCGAGTGAGCACTTTAAAACTCTGCCTAACATTTCAAATATAATTTTGTCTGCGTTTCAGCCAAAGACCACTTCTACTGGGCAACTGATTGCATTTTTGCAAGTCTTGTGGGTAGTTGCTTAACAGGGTTATATACAACATCTTGAGAGAAACATAGCTATTTTCTGATGTATCTAGGAGAACATATTGAGACTGAGCTTTAATTCCAATTAAACCTGTGAAGTACAAACACTTTTTTCTCCACTAATAAAAATATGCAGCTTGCCAGGCATTAATATCTAGCATATTTTCCGCTGTCTGCATCACAGGCTATTCGGTTCCCACCCCAGGGGCCTCTATTGGTAGAAGCTAGTGGTGGAGTTTGTGCTTCCATAGTTCATTATTTCAATTCAGTCTATGTTTTTCCCTAAATCAGGGCTAAATTCTGAGAGATGCTGAGTATTAGAAATGATTGGTGCATAGTACCTTGCAGGATCTGGCCCATTGGCCTTAATAGTACTGTGATATAATGCAAAATACTCACAATATTGAACAGCAGTAATTTTTTTCTGAAATATACTTACAGACTGTCGACTACACATCTGTCTATATTACCGTGAAATACTGGTGAAAGAGATGACGACTTCAAGTCCTGAAGGCTGTAGAATATCTCATGCCCAAAATTATGAGGTCAGCAGCTTGGATCAAGTTATCTTCCCCTATCCAGAAGATAATGGCCAGAGGAAAAACATAGAAAAATTACTGAGCCACTTGGAACGAGGAGTAATACTCTGGATGGCACCTGATGGGCTTTATGCTAAGAGACTTTGTCAAAGCAGGATCTACTGGGATGGACCTCTGGCGTTATGCAGTGACAGGCCAAATAAACTGGAAAGGGAGCAGACCTGCAAACTTTTTGATACTCAGCAATTTTTAGCAGGTAATTCTCAATTTAGGTTACATGTTGTCTATATAAATGCCACCAAATCACTGTCATCGTGGTTCCAGATGGGCACTATTAAAGGGCTCTTTGCACTAAATTACTCCCACCAAAGTGGTTGGGAGACACAGGCGCTCAGCTTCACTCTCGATGTGCCCCTATATGTAAGTGTTAGAAGAGCACATCCTAGGAATAGTGTTTTATTTGTATATTACCATGGTTAGTTCTGCTTTTGATACCCTTATGTGGCTCCCATTGAAAGTAATGGGAACTACTCATACTCAACTGAGTACAAGGTAAGGCCTGTGTCACTTTATACTGAGTGGGAGGAGCCCAACAAAATAGTCCTTTTTATGATTGGATAGTAGATGGGACCACATTCTGATTTTGGATCCCGTGGTATAAATCTTGAGTACTTCCATTGCCTTCAGTTGATTTACTCCAGACTTATACCGGCACGTGTCTGAAATCTGACCCAGAGTATTTAAACATCAGCAAGTATGACTCCCATCAGATATTTTTTTAAATCTGTCTTTTGGTATGTACGTGTGTCTGTATTTTAACCAATATACTGGAAAATATTTGTGGGGTAAATTTATAAACTCTGACTTTCAACAATCATCCTATAAACTAATGGCATAGGGCAAGATGGTAACTTGCCCAACACACCTGCAAAAGTGAGTCAGATGTTTGAAGGCATGCCCTCAACCCCCTGTGCTGGTTATTTGTATTGTGGGTAGCAGAATGGAAGGGAAAACAGCTTCCCAGGAATACTCCTGCCCTGGGAAGGGAGTGGATGGAGTCTTGGCTCCAGTTTCTAAGATGCTGACCAGCACTTCTGAGCTAACACAGAGAGATGAGCAACCTGCTCCAGGGAAAGGGGTGGACACAGGTTATTTCCTCTCCCCTGGACTAAGGGGAGAAACAGGGCAGCACAATTATATGCTGCCCCTTACTAGGGCTTGTGACAGAGCTACAGTTGAGCTCTTAAGTTTTAGAGTGGCATGGTCTCCTCTCTGTCCAGGACACCTTACTGCCTTTCAGATATATTTGTATAAGTTACAGTTTCGTAGAAAAATAATGCAATGCTTTAAAAAAATACCCCAAATGAGCCACTGCCTTTAAAATAGTTCATTTTCCAGGCTTTGATGTGTCATCCTAGCAGAATTATCAAGCATCATATGCATTTAAACACACATCTGAAAAGGATATGAATATTGGCAGTTAAAAAGGGGAATTTGAGCTGAATTTATAGGGTTACAACTTCTGTTGTATGCTAATTGTAAGATGTATCGTTATGCCTGCAATCATGTACTTGGAAGTCCCTTTTCCTTTTTCAGATGCCACTTTAAATTTAATCTGGCTCTTCCAAACCATTCACAGGATATGTGGCAGTATTTTTTTAGAAGCCTATTCCCAAAGGTTAACTTAGGCATAGTTTTCTAAGCTATGTGTGTGAAAATAAATGTGCAAACACGTGCACAATTGCATGCTTCATTTGTGTGCAGTTATCACAATAGTATGTGCAAATTGGGGTGTAACATGTGCAGCTAGCCAGGTAACTTCTTAAGTGACTATTTTGTGTGCACATACCATAGCTACACATTAATTTTGGTTAGTGAGCTCTCAAGTTAAGTGCACATTTGGGTGTGGACAGTCAGAAAATCAGACTCTTAGGGTATGGAAACACTCAGGACTTCTACTAAGAGATGCAAGTCCCAAAGAATTCGCAGAAGGAAGGTGCAGAACCAGGGCTGTGGCCTTTAATTGATACGGCTGCATCTTGGTGCAGGGATATGTCCATATGGAACTCACTGAAAGACTGGTCTTTGTGATTCTGACATATAGTACAGGGGTGACCAGATTCTAATGTCTGGGTTACTTATGGACAGATCTGAGTGATGACTTTAGCAAACCAGGAGAGGGAGAGAATTTGGAGAAAGTTCAAAGACTGGAATAGGAGAAAGGTATAAAGGGGTGTTAAGGAGGCTGGCATGGGTGGAGAGTAGGCAGTTGGAGCTAGAACAGAAGGAAAGGAGACCTGATTTGGGGAGGTGTGTGAAAACCTGGCAGTTGAAGTCTGAATTTGACCCAGGAGATGAGAGGGAGTCAGTGGAGCTGGTTGAAGAGTGAAGTAACATGCTCAGAGCAGTAAGAGGACCTCAAGTTCATGTTTTCATGTGTTTGGAAGAGCTGCGATTCTCTGACTCTCTTTCATATTGAAGATCAGTCTTACTACTGAAACCCTTCATGGGTCAACTCCCTTCTCTATTCCATCTCTTCCCTGGGCTTTTATGCTGCAATACTTGGAGAATCACTGAGGCTGAGAGCTTGTCTACACTTACTGGGGAATTGATGCGCGATGCATCGGTGGTTGATTTAGTGGGTCTAGTGAAGACCTGCTAAATCTACCACAGATCACTCTGCCGTAGACTCCTGTACTCCACCTGAACGAGAAGCGCAAGGGGAGTTGATGGGGAGACGGTCCATGGGGACCCCATGGTAAGTAGATCTAAGTACGTCGACTTCAGCTACATTATTCACATAGCTGAAGTTGCATGACTTAGATCGATCTCCTCCCGTAGTGTAGACAAGGCCTGAGTAAAATTCTGTGACAGAGGAGGGGTAGGGATGGGGTTCTTTCCTAAGTAGTAACACTGGGACTAATTAATCAGGAGTTGCACTGAACCCAGACTGCTCCTTGCCCTCTCCTGGGACACCTAAGTGAATGCAGTGTTGGATGATCATACCAAAGATCTGAAAGTCTCCCCTTCTGCTCCTAGCAGGTTGTGAGTGTTTTTAGAGCTTGTTGGAAACAGAGAGAGAACATTACCTACTTTTTTTGTTACAAATAGAGTACAGTTTTCTTTGTATTAATTATTAATTTATCATGAATCATTATAATTTATTTTTCAGTAGAACCTGAAGGTCTCAACTGAGACTAGAACCCCGTTGTGCTGGGCACTGCATTTACACAGAGTAAGAAACAGTCCCTGCCCCAAAAAGCAATGTATTTTAACCCAAGTGGAACTCTCTTGTAAACATCTCACCCATACAGGGAATAATTTGCCTAATAATATAAATATGTATATATTTGAGAGGCAGTATTGCTTAGTGACTAGAGCGCTGGACTGGAATTCAGGAGACCCAGGTTCTATTCCTGACTCTTCCACTGTCCTGCTGAGTGACCTTGCACAAGTTACTTTCCCTCTCTGTGCCTCACTATCCGCATCTGTGGAATGGGGATAATGACACTGATGTCCTTGGTAAAGGGCTTGGAACTCTATGGATTAAATGTGCTGTATAAGAGCTGTATGGTATTGTTTGTTGTTACTGTTTATTAGACTTGATGACTATAACCAAATTTGCACTTTGCAACCTTTTGAGATTTCCATTGTACTGTATTATAAACTAACATTTTTGATGATGTTATGTTGTGCCTAAAGTATTCTCGGTGCTTTACAGAGCAATAGAAGGGATGGAATCCTGGCCCTACTGAAGACAATGGCAAGACTCCCATTGACTTCAGTGGAGCCAGGATTTCACCCGAAGTGCCTTCTCTACAGAGTTTGCAGTATAAAAATAGACATGACCAACAAGTGACAGCAGCAGAAAGGGGAAAAAAGGAATGGGGGGCAATGAAAAGTCACAGATGTCTCTGTATTTGAGCCTGGCCCTTTTCAAAAGGTCTGTCTACGCTGCAATCTGAGATGTGATTGCAGCTTGTGGAGTCAGACCCACACTGGCTTTTCACAATGGCTAAAAATAACAACATTGATGTGGTAGCTTGGGCTCCAGTGTGGACTCTGGGGACCTGTGTGCATTGCTAGCCCACACAGCCTCATTCAGACTGCTATTTTTAGCTCTGCTAGTGCAACTATGTCTACCTGCGTTGTAACCACACCTCTGATTGCAATGTAAACAGACCCTTAGAAAGGGCTGACATGAGATCTCTGGGACCCTGGCTCCTATAGTAGAAGCGAAAGGCAAACCATTCTGAAAATATGTGATCTGACCCAATTACCTTCATGACCTGGGGTGGGGGGAGGGTGGTGGACAGTATACAGACACTAACATGGTTCTGTTTGGGCTTGCTCCTGCTCCCACGGAAGCCATTGTCTTAAGTGGGAGCAAGATCAAATCCTTACAAAGGTGTACCAGCTGCATTGCAAGCTAGTCCTGAGATTCACCATCTACTTTCTAATGAACAGTCCATTTTCTGATGTTCAGTCATCACAAGTAGTGGGCACAGCAGTGTAGTTAGAAGTCAAAGTGTAAATACTTTTGTTACTTAAACTGCTCTCAGTTCTACTCTTGAGGGTGACAGGCCCTCCTGCAGCATCTCAGCACCATTGTTTTTGAAAGAAGGCGTGCAATGTGACTTACTGAAATGTATGCGTGGATAGGAGAAACGTAAATGGCAAAAGTTCAACAGACATGAAGAATGTCTCAGAAGTTTCTCCTGTTAAGCCAAACACAAGTATGAATCTAAGGAAATCCCAATTGCTGTTTATATGAAATTACTCAAAATGCAATACAAATCGAATAATTAGAGTCTCTTAGCTCTTGCGAGGGGACAAAGTTTTCAGCTATTTGTCCCTTGTTTTCTCTCCCTGATCTGTGGCAAAGTCTCCAAGATCACTTTTCTATGCTGGTATCTTTCCTTTCTCCCAGACTCGCTTTCCCTTTGCTAAACCCTGTCATCACTTTTGCCAGTTGTCTAACAGAACCTCTTCATTGCTCCTGTAGTCTGCTGTTCTGCTCCAAGGTCCTTCATTGCTAACTCTGGAACTCAGCCATTGATGGTGAGGATTTTCTGAACATATCTTTTCTGTCTTCAGAACTGCAAGCTTTTGCCCACCATGGACGTCCATTGCCTAGATTCCAGGTTGCTCTATGTTTTGGAGAGGAATTTCCAGACCCACAAAGACAGAGGAAGCTAATTACAGCCCACGTAAGCATGATTTATTTAATGTCTTAGTTTAAAATGAAGGGTATGTGAATCTGCCAGGCAGTCCTCTCTGCTGCTCATCAGTAATCTGTGGGGGAGGCAGTATATCCTAGTGGATAGGGCACTGGGCTGGGAGACCTGGGTTCACTTCCCTGCTCTGCCATTAGCCCACTGGCAAGTCATGTCGTGCCCCGTGCCTCAGTTTCCCCTTTTTTAAAATGGGGATAGGAAGACTGACCTTCTTTGTAAAGTGCTTTGTGATCTACTGATGAAAAGCACTGTAGAGGAGTGATTATGACTATTAGCTAAATGGAACAGCTTGGCTAGTGTCAGCCATGTGAAACTAGTAAGCAGGGCCTTGCACAGAAATGATTGCCAAAGCTGGTGTATAATTGTGGATTCTTTTAAAATTGCCACATAAGTGTGTTGGAGCATCTAAGCTTTCTCAGAGGTACCCTCTCCCCTTTTGCCCCTCCTAGCCTCTGGTGTCTGCACCACAAAATGCCATAGCAGACTGAGGCAGGCTTTATTGCTTAGGTTACTCTTGCTTCACCTTTTGGCAGTAAACTTCAGAATGCTGGGCCTTGACTATTCTGCCTACATTTACATTCATCTCCCTGCAGTAGTGCAGCTGCACCAGTGTAAGCAATAGTGGAAGCTGGGATCAGCCACTTTCCAAAAACCGAGCTCCACAATGGAGATGTACCCATGGTCTCCCTGCCCATGCTAAAGGCAGGGTTTAGTTTATTGCCATTATCTCCAAGGTGGGAGAGTATTGGTGTTTAATTTTGTAAGTCATCCAGATGCTAAGGTGATGGGCCATAGATTTTTGTAATAAAATAATTACCTTCTCTTTACTAGTTATGTGACTTCCTTACCACTATCTGCCTGCAACGCATTGCCCTGTGGTTCCCCTGGGTGGAGGATTACAGCTTTCAAGTTTAGTTTGCTGTCCTACCCAGACATCCTCTGTTTGAATGCATGTTCCCACAGTCAGGTTAGCCTTTTCTCCCGTTCAGAGATCCTCTAACTCTAACACATGCCCGCCATCCCAGACCACAGTCTTGAATCTTTAGATTGCTGGGGAGTATCGGGCCAGAAATTATTTGAGCAAATATCAGGGATATCATTGGACCTCAAGCCTCCTCATTCCCTACTTAGGCCCCCAACAGTACAAATTCTCTCCACCATCCATAACACCTCCCACTTCCCAACCACTCCCTCTCTTCTCCCATCTGCTTTCCAAATTCCTGGTCTCTCTTCAAAGTACCCTTTCCCCACAGCCCTCTTCTCCTCAAACATATTCTCTCCCCTGCCCACAAAGATTCTCCTCTGAGCCTGTGCCCACTGCCCCCCGCCATACCTCTCAGTGAGTTTGTTCTCTCCTCCAGCCTTCTGCCTTATTCCTGAAACTCATTATGCTGGCTGGCAGCTCAATCTCTTCCCTGGAATTGGCTCAGCCTCTGCCTTGGGTCCCCCTGTTCTGAACTTGGAACTGGTGGAGGATGGGGAGGGCAGGAACTGAGCAGGCCCCATAGAGCACTCAGTTGCATGGCTGCCCAGCAGAAGCCCTGAACAGCCCCTAGCAGCAGGCGGCTACACCTGTAGCTGCCTCCCTCCTGTCCAGCTGACCAGTCCAACAGCTGATATGGGGAAGTGGAGAGAGATTGCTGAATTGCTGCAGCAGCATCAGCCTCAATCTCCTGTCTGTTCCTCCATTGCCAATGTCAGCTGAAAGCTAGGGAGGACATGTTCTTCTCCCTGCCACCCACACACCTTTCCTCCATAAAATGATGTCTATGCAGGGATGTGTCTAAATATTTAGAGGATCTTGGATCTTTTCTCAGAACATATTTGTTCCCCATTTATAAGTCTCAAGTTTTTATATCCTAGGTGTGAAAGTTATGTATTTGACTAAGGCACTGTGCAAAGCTGGGGACCCTTGGGGCTAGTGAGACAATAGAAACGAGTAAAGCCTCTCAAACATTGCCCAAAAGCTTGGCCATATTAAACCAGTGCAGTGCTGAACAGATAACATTAGGGATGAATGGACATACAATAATATTTAAATTTAGAAACGTTCAACTTGGACTCAGAATAAAGGACAGATTTTTAAAGTTAAGCATGTGAAACTGGGCCTGCATTTGGCCATGCCTAATTTAGCCATGGAAATATGTGCACACACAAATCAGGCATCACATGCACATGTGGACTAGCTGACAGGGTACACTTGCAAACGCGTACTTTATGCAACGGATATTTGATGGCAAAAATTGCAGCTAGCTCTAAAAATCTGGAGTTGAAGTAAAGGCAGAGCTCAATGAGAACAGAGTGCATTTTCTTTCCATTTTGGTATGTGGAACTGTTTCATTTTGCCTTGTTTTTAACATCTTTTTACTGATGAGTAAATAGCTAATACGAATGATATGGAACATGCTATCACACTTCAATAACATTTTTATCTGTTGTTAAGGTTGAGCCAATGTTTGCAAGGCAGCTGTATTACTTTGCTCAGCAAAACAGTGGACATTTTCTGAGAGGCTATGATTTACCAGAACATGTCACTAGTCCAGAGGATTACCACAGATCTATTCGCCATTCCTCCATTCAAGAATAATCTCCTCAGAAGGAGTGTGTTTAAGGCTTTGTAAAGATGATGCATATTGGAAGAAAAGAGCTGGATCACGTTTTGGGGATACAAATCACAGCTGGATTTATTCAGGAAAGCATAGTCTCAGAGACTGGAAAATGAACAACAGTATTGTACAATAGAAACAATGAGGCTTCAAGATTTGGATGGTACATTTCACATAGATTCTTCGGTTGCTGGGGATAACTGTGAAAACTGACAAAATGTTTGATATGTTTACATTGTTTAAACATTCTCCATGGTTTGAGGATGACTTCTTGCTGAAGACTTAAATTCAGAGTTTACAGTATTATGATATTTGCAGAGCTATTTATTTGTAATTACAAATCTCAGGGCAGGGAAATATATTTGCAGTATTCCCAGCATGAAACTGTAGCTACTGTGGCAAAGATGGCAAACAAGTGGCCTAGGCATCCATAAATGTTATGTTGTGAATAGCTACATATGTAAGCGGTTAAGAATTTAGATTGTTAAGCGTGGTAAACTTTTTATGCCTATATTCTTCTATGAAAGTTTCAGTGTGTATTTTTTAAAAAAATCCAGTCCTAATGAGATATATATTTTTAATGCCTGACATTTCTCTTCAAAGTGCATTTTGTCATTAGCACTGCTGTTAGTGGATTGATACTCATAACAACACTTAGAGAGAAGCATCAGTTGCCTGCTGATTCTGCAATGTTAAATGACCACCCTTCACAATGTACTATCCCAAATATACCATCTAGAGAACTCTTCTAACAATCTCTAGATCTGGGAGTTTTTGCTGTCTGTGTTGCAGGTGGGACCATTGACTTGAATTCTAGACCCTAGAATAAAACAGGTTTTTGAGAAAATAACTGTAATCTTTTACACTTATTCTGTCATATATGATTCTTTTTTGGTGGTCATGCTCACTGGCACATATATGTAACATGAAATAGATTTCCAAGGTGCATTTGTATAGATTTGGTAAATATTCACAAAAAGAGTTGTTGACTTACACAAGGTCAAATTCTGCTCTTGACTGTGCAGCTACAGCTCCCTTCGTGTGCAGAAGTCAGTGGGAGCCAGATGTCCAAAGAAGAGCAGACTTTGGCCCATAGTATTAGTAGAGCTGGGAACAGCTATCCTAACTTTTGTTTTAAAAAGTAAAAAAAAAAAAAAAAAAGTATAATTTCAGGAGATTTACAACTTTTAATGCTGGGGTATTGATTATTTGCTTGCATATGCAAATGAACTTGGAACTCCTTTGTATGGCAAAGAGAGAGAGAGATCTGTCAATATTGGGGTGTGTGTGTATATAACTGAAATTCTACAGTCTGTTATGCAGGAGGTCAGACTAGATGATCATAATGGTCTGTTCTGGCCTTAAAAATCTGTGAATTTATATTTCTCATGCCAGAAAGATCCTCTCCATGGTTAGAAATACACTTTGCTTGAATTTCTAGCTAGAACAAAATTGTATATGGTCTGACAGCAGACTCACATTCTAGGGAACTTTAATTTATACATCTTAAAGATGCATACTATTTTGGGATATAATATCCCCCCTTTTCTCCCCTCCCGTAAGGCCAGTTTATCAGTTCATTATGTTTTAATATTCTTCCTTACTTGAAATATCTTTCCTGACTTATGTGTTCTTAGGGGAATACTCTAGCTCATAGATATTCAAATCTCTGCATTAGTCAGCCTCCAAACCTTTTTAATTTGCACACTTCTATGTATATTTTAGTCCAGTGAACCATGCAGCGCTTCACTTGAAATCAACGGGACTTTTGTGTGCAGGACTGCAGAAATGAACTGATACACCATAATGGATGTGGGTTTAACTTTTCCTAATAGTCATTGCTTCACTTGCTGAGTGTCTCACCACATGTCTCAGAATCAAGTCCTGGACCTCACCAGTTCAGTTTGGTAGATCAGATGTGTTGTTTTCTGAGGTGGGGTTAGTTCTTAAGGGCCTAATCCTGCATTGCCATCTCAAGCAAGAGGCCCAGTTAAGTCAGTGGGAGGTTTGTTTATGTAAAGATTGCAGGAACAGACCACAAGAAAGGAAGTCTGAAATATGAAAACATTCAGTGTTAGTTCCCTTAGCAAAGCATTGAAAGATATGTATTTTTTTCCTTTGCTGAACTGTAGACATTGTAGAGAATAAAAATAATTGAGGGCCACATTCTGCTATTGGATGCCTGGAGCTCCCATTGACTTCAGAATTTGGACCTTGATGTCTTCTATGGCTTATGTGAAATCCTGGTTTTTAAAATCGAGGCATAGTGGTATCTGTTTTCAGTGTCACTGCACATTGGAAAGATATTGAACTATTTGTCCAATTCATTAAGTTTGACTTGGAATATGCTATTTTCAGGATGATATTACTAAATTCCTTAGGGAAAACACAAGAGGTTGTAAGTTAGTTATGTTGGCCCTTGTCCCCGCTCCCATGGAAATCAATAGTGAAAGGCCGACTGATCTTCAGTGAGAACCAGACAATGCCTTATGGAAGCAAAGAATGGCACAGACTGTTAAGTGATCAGTTTTAATCCTTCTGGATTGTGAGGGGCATTTCAGATTCTTCCATCAAGAGTATAAAGATCACAGCTTCATAAGCTTCTATGTTTTAGAATAAAGGCTACAGAAACACTGAAAGTTTGTAGATTCATTTACAAATTACATGTATTTTTTTGCTGGTAGATATTTTAGGATAGGTTAGTGTCATGTAAGTTTAAAAGCCGATTGTGTTGAACTACTTGTTGTTTTGGAATGTGGTACCTTCCAGGAAAGCAGGGAATTGCAAGTATGGAATGAGGCAGCTTCTCAAAATGTGTTCCAGGTTTTATCCATTATAGCCCTGGAGAGAAGAACTTTCTAAACTTACACTGATTTTACCAACCCCTTGGTAATGATGGCCAGCATTTCACAGATTCATTGCATGCAACCTAGTATTGCTGTTAATGGTACTGCCCCGATTCAGCTAAGCACATAAGCTCTTACTTTGAGCATGTGCTTAAGTCCATTCCTACTCAGCAAAGCATGTGAGTGCATGCCGAATTCTAGTGCTTTGCTGAACTGGGGCCTAAAGCTTGAGGTACTGGGTGTGTGTGTGTGTTTGAGAGAGAGAAGAGGAGTTGGGATAGGACCAAAGGGAGATGATAAAATTAAACAATAGGAACTGTCCTAGTAGAGTAGCAACAGCATATGCTATTGTACTCAGTAACCCAAAGCAAGAGGAGAGTCTGCAAACTGTACAAGAGATCTACTAAGCCTTTCAGGAGGAGGAAACTAGCCATCTCTTTGTGTTGCATCTTCTACCATCCAAAGTCAGAGGTACATTGAGCTTGGCTTTGGATGGAGCTTTTAATTATACTCCCCTCAGAAGTACAGTGTAAAGTTAGCAGCTGTTGAAAAAGAAGGGATTAAAAAAAAAAAGCAGCATCCAATAAGAAGTTGCATGTGATATCTAGTAGGACTGTCTGTAAATTCTGACCTAATTATAAGTACACTATTTATAGTGTAGGAAAGCCTCCAGGTGAAAATGTATTTTACACAATCAAAAAGCCAGAAACATCTATTATTGAAAAAGAGCAATGAAAATATCTAGAATGGTACCATGAATTACATTGTAAATTGATTTTTAAAGACTGTATTTGACTTATGTGACAACATGCTATTGTTTCAAATAACTAACGGATAAATAAAGTGGGGAAAAACCCCTAAACATTCTCTTTGATTAAATGTTTTTACCCTGTCACTAATGCAAGAGCATTTGAATTACTTCCTACTTCTGTTAAATTCTGTTTATAGCTTCTGAAGTCTACTTCCTTCCTGGTAGGATTTCAGTGGTATTATATCTCAAATGTTTTACTCCTAGCAAGATTGATAAGCAAGATTGATCCGTGTTTTAAATGGAGTCCACTGTAATTTGTCAATATTGTAATCTCATTCTAATATATCAACATTGCTATAACTGTCTGCGAGCTTTTGTAAGAGCTTCATGTCCAAATCCCACAAACGATTTGCTTTCTTTAAAAATTGGCTTTGTCTCACTTTGCGAAGCGGTTCAGTCTACTGTTAAAAGCTCAGTAACAGTTGTGGGGATGTAGGTTAACCAGAAATGAGAAGATATATTTTAAGCAAAGTACAGCGTAAAAGGCTTTGTGGAAAAAACACAGGATTCACGTGAAAACCCCCATGCTTTGTACGTATGCTGTTTACATCAGCATTTGTCAGCAAAGTGGAGGTGGGGAAACACCATTCTGATCAGAGAGCTTTGAGGAAAAAGTAAAGCTTTCAGTCATGGGGCTGTAGATCATTGTCTCCTTCTAGACCCTAGAGATACCATAAATATGTGGTTCCTTTTTAATAAGAATAACCTTTTTAAAAAAATAAAAATAAAAATTGAATTTGTCCTTTCTCAGAAACAATTTTATGCCATTTGTGTTGATTTTAGTTGGGCTTTGTGTGGGATTTGCGATCACTGTGGTATTTTCAGAAGAATTAACTATCTTATCATCTTTGTATTAAGTTTATAGTAGATTTCCATTTCATATTTATTAACGACTAACTTTTAAAAGAGGTTGTTTGTTTAATTTTAGATGATGTTGTGGTCAGTGACATTTAGCTAAATCGGATCGAGGAAAAAAGTAGTTTAAATACCCTTTTTTATATGCTGGCTGTTGTAGAATTATCAGGCAGCATAGTAACAAGCTAAAAGAGATTTAGATTTTAAAGGGGTTCAGACTGAAGGTTAAAATACCTTTAAATTACAAACGGATGAATAGATCATTTACACATGTGCAGCTCCACAGACTTTCCTGGGGTTGCATATGTGTAAGCGAGGGTAGAAATTGGCTCCAAGTGTGCAAATACAGAAAACCGAAGGCTTAGGTTCTCTGAAGTGACATTCAAGAAGGAAGTAACATAGTATCTTAAAACAGTAATTCCTTGATGTGCCCCATAGGCTAAACATCTGAATATCTGAAAAATACTCTGGTGTAGGATTTAAATGATTACATGGTGAGTTGGCACCTCTTTTTAATAATCAAGTAGACAAATCATATGTGAGTCCAGAAACAGGTAAGAAATCTTGGCTTTGATCCTGTGTGTGGTGTCACTGCTTTTCACTTCACGTCTGGCAATTTGTGAGCCTAAAGCTGGTGTAGGTTCCAGGAGAGTTGGAACAATTGCATAGTGGGGGTGCTAAGAGCCATTGAACCAACTGTAATCCTTCTATATGATGGAAACCACTTCAAGCCAGGGGGTGCTGCCGCACCCTCCCCCACCCTTTGTTCCAGCACCCCTATAAGCAACCATGGGAGGATCACCCCAGTGCTGGAGGAATCTTCCAGTGCCGTAGAACATATGGGGTTTGACCAAGTGAAAAGATACTTGGCCAAGTTTTCCTTATGTCTGTGGATCTTACGAACCCTACAGTTACTGGCTGCTATATAGGCCTCTTAAGCCACTTAGAAGCTGGTGTAACTGAGAGCAGCCTTCAGGTTGCTCTAAGCTAGGGTAGGGGATCAGCCCAACACACAGGTGGCTTGAGACTGGAGGAGTAAAAAAGCCAAGTTTGCACAAATAACCGTGTGCTGTGCATACTTCAGCCACAGCAGAGGGTCTGAGTTCTTGTCACTTACTCTATTGGTTTATATGCTTAGATTACATATCTGGACAGAATTGTGATGAAACACAGATCATCTTTTTGCAAATACATATTTATTCTCTATCATCAATTGCACAACATGACTAGACTATGTGCCCAGTCATTGTCAAGAGAAAACTCCTGCCAGCGTTTTTATGATGTTGTCTGTTTGCCAGATAATAGCAGATTTTGGAGCTTTGCAGTATGTCAGCTGAAATTAGTTTCATAGATTCACAGTATCATTGCTTGTTCTATCTTTATTAACAAAATATGCACAATCCTGTCCCTTGAGCAGAGATGAAAAAAATACCAAGACAATTTCATTTGCGGAAACCCCGGATTTTACATCTGTGTCCCATCCTGTAGCTGGGAAACAACTTCCTTTCTGACTGTCGGTGTCTCTTTTCTGCAGTCCCCTCAGTCCAGGTGTGATTGCTGCAGCAAATCCTTATGGGAGTCCTTTGGGTAAAACTCCCTTTGTTTAACCCTTTCTATGGAGACTTTCATATGCAATACTTACATTGTTCACACATGTATTTCACTGCTGTCTTTACCATAAGCAATGATGAAAACATCACTGCTCATAAAACATTGCTCCTTTGCACTTTATTAATTGAGGCCAACTTTTCAAATCTGGGTGCCTAAAATGAGACAGCTAAAGGAATGGCCTGTTTGTCAGAGATGCCAAACTTCAACATCTCCTATTAACTTCTATTAGAGTTGTGGGTGCTCTGTGCTTCTGAATGCAGGACACTTGTTTAGGCACCCAGGTTGGAACTTGGGTTGTATGCTATCTTTAGTCTCTCTGCTCAACTCCTACCCATATTAATGGGGATTGGGCAGTTTTGTGTATGGCTCTGTCCTCTGCTCCTGTTTTTGAAAGTGTCCCCTGGCATGTCAAGTCATCTACCTTTACTCTAAGTCTGAGTTCCTTCTGGTATTTATGCCCTCCATCTCCCATCAGATGGCCGAGCACTATTCCTCCATGCAGGATCTGCAAGAAGAGGGAGAATGCTCCAGTAGTTAAGGCAGTGGTGAGTGACTCAGAAGACCAAGTCCTAACTTAGCCACTGACCTGCTGTGTGAAATTAGGCAAGCCATATCATCTCTCTGTGGGTTCTTCTCCCATCTTATTTCTGTGTTGTCTATTTAGCTTCTAAGCTTTCCAGGGTAGAGGTTGTTTTTTACTATGTAATTGTACAGGCCTAGTGCAGAAGGGCACAGATTTTGATAGGAGCCTCTAGGCACTACCAGAATACCAATAATTATTAGTAATAAGTTCTTGGGGCCTGCTGGTTATGATTCTCATTTTCATAAAAATGCACAGCAGGGCCTTGCAAACCATCCATGCTTGGAATTGCCACAGAAACCAAATATGTAGGATATTTCAGGCTTCTCTAACGCACTGATTGTTTTTTCTCAATGAGATGACTGAATCAATTCTTTCCTGCACAAGTGGAGGATGAGCATTTCCAGTTTCTAATGATAGTGTAGATAGAATGAGATAAGATCAAATTTCTCTGTCTTCCTCACTTTACTTCAGATTCAGCTTTTTATACAGCTTGCAGCTTTATATCCTCAGAAACCAAAGTTCTGGGTCAGGACTAGCTGCACCTACAATAAGTCATTTTCATTTCCTCTTTTCATGCATGACCAAGAGCTTCATCACTCTTCATGATTGTCCCCTCCCATGGAAAAACCCACGAGAAGGGTAGAGAGTGAGAGAGAGAGAGAGAGAGAGACTTCAAAAATATGGTATGTTTTTAAATGCAGCGTGGCTGTTGCATCATCCCCTGTTCAATTCAGGGATGAGAGCCTTCTAGATCTAGGAAAGGTCATGGCTACTTTGTGATATCCTGAGCATTTCAATCAAACCTGCAGAATTGTTGACATTCTCTGCCAGTGGCTTCCCCTCCCGATGGCTACCCCACTGCAGTGGTGGTGGCTGTATGGGGACAGTAATGGTTGCCCCAGAAACACAAAGCTCAGTAGCTTGTTCCCAGAATTAAGCTGGCTGTGGAAAAGAAAAGACAGATTTTTACAGATTTTCTTTTTGTTTGTTATTTAAAAAAACCAAAACCCGCCAAATACTTTCCAAATGAAGGCCTGTTCTGACTGAACATTTTTGACCATTTCTATCACAGAGGTTTGCTCTGTGTCCCAAGGGAACATGTGTAAGGTGACTGCTCCCCTCCTAACCATCCCCAACATTGTGGTAGCTCTGCAGAGGAACTTGTGTGAGCTCACAAGTAGGAGGAGCATGCAGTGGAGATGCTACACCAGTCTGTTCATGTTTCCACTCCCCACTTGTGCATTTGGGCTTAAGTTTACCTATATTATTGGAAAGGAGGGATCACGTGCAAGGTCCTTTTTCTCACTTCATACCAGTTTAACAATGGCATCATGCCTGACTTACACCAGTATAAGAGAGCGGCAAATCAGTGGCTCTGTAATGTGACTCCGTGGCTCTTTGTAGCACATGCTATTAAAACCCTGTGTGATATAATTATTAACCAAAGTTATTAACCAATCAGGATGCTTTTACTATGTTATTAATCAATTGTAGTTAATAAAAATAATAATACTTGGTCAGTCATTTTGCTGTAAGAATTATATATATAACATATATAACATATATAAAAAACAATGAATTCCCACTATTGTCGCTTTTTTGGATAATGTTGGTCACTAATTTGCCTCCTGAACCACTGAGGTCTGAGCATCACTGATCTAGCCATTAGGAGGTTTGTATGCAATAATTAGGCTGGTTATTTATTTAAAGTTTGTCTGAGATGGAAGTGGGTGCATTTAATAGCCACTACACAGGAGAGTGATAGCCTCAATGGTTTGGGTAAATTCTTGCCTTGCTTACACCCAGTACACTACAAGAAAGGGCTTACCCAAATACCTTATTCACAGTGTTTAAATTTAGATCTCTATCTATAAATTACAAGGAAATGAATATATCAAGTTGCTCGGGTGACATGAACCACAAAAGGGAAGCTTAAGTAGTGGTGACCTCAGAACTTTGAAAAGGCCACCCCAAAACTTTGATTGGTTGATTCTTGTTAAAGGAACATTATCCTAGCCAACCTGAGAGTATGCAAGTTTGCACCCTTTTAGTGGTGACTACATCTAATGAGGGAACAATCAGCAAAGAAAAGTGTAAGAACCCTTGCAAATGTTAAAATATTTATTTCCCCCTACCCCCATGCCTAATCCTTACCACTGTGACACCACAAATGCTATTGTCATGATTATTTCACATTTCTATGGCGTTAGCCCCGCAACTCCACAACCAGGGTGGATTCCATTATACTAGGTTCTGTACAAATGCATAATCAATGACAAACACTGACTCACAGACCATTGCAATGCGTCATCTGGAATTTATGATATCTGTTTGCGGATCTCATCAATGCTGAATGCCTCCTTTTCCCTTGGCCAATGGTGACATTCAGCAAGGATATCCAGTGCTTAGCTGCATTCTCATTGAGCAGTTCACCTTCTGGAAGACACAGTTTATTCAGCCTCTAAAATCAGATTGGTAAGATCACAGCTCACAGGCTGGCAACAAACTCAGAGGACTGGGTTCATTCATGAAGGTGGACATATGTGCACATAGGACTGGTGGTGCCAATGCTCCTTCCAACTGACTGCCTGGGGAGATCTCTTCATGCTGAGTTTCTGTTCTACTGATTTTGAACTTTGCAAGAATCCTTATCACAAGACAAAAAAAAATGTTAGTTTCATTATTTTTATTGTAGTCATTATTACAATGTCCAAAATTACACGCAGCATGTTGCAGAAGAAATAGCCCCTTTCCCACTGAGCTTACTGCCTAAATACAGACATGGCTTATCAAATGGATGCAGAAGAAACAAAGAGAGTGAGATGGATGAAAGGCAGTCAAGGGTTGCTTAGAAATGAATTCACACATCTCCCCAGCAGACTAGGTGCGCTTCATTTGGTGATTATTCATCACATTATACTAAGCTAAGTGATTTGATTTGTTGTAGTTTATATTTATCTGGTCACTTTTAAACAGAGAAGGGGAAGAGCAAGAGTTGAGAGGTAGATGTATGAATTATCTGCATAGAAATGCTAGAGCCCTATGTATGGGTCAGGTGCTCCTAGGACAGGGTGTAGGGGGACAGAAGAGGAGGGAGCTGTAGGCTAGGACAGTGAGGGCTCCTCTGTGGAAAATGGGGGCATGGAGATGAACCCACAAAAAGGGAAGTTGAAGAAATGGCTGGAAATGCAGGAAGGAGCGCAAGACTCCTGAATCCCGAATCAGTATCACAAATGCCAAGAGGGAGCAAGATGTCAAGCTGGAAGGAATTATCAACAATGTCAAAATCAGCAGCTCTCAAGGAGGAGGAGGAGGATAGAGTAGAGGTTCTGAGATTGGCTCAGGAACATTTGGTCCCTTGGTGAGCAAGTTATGTGGAATGAAGGGGGAGGAAGCTAAATGAGCGGTGATCCAAGAGGGAGATGCAGGAGAGGACCAGGAGACAATAGTTATAAATGGCACAGCTTATGAATGTAGTTGTGAAGGGCAATGGGATGCTAGCTTAACAGGTAAGTGGAGGTCAAGGGAGAGCTTTTTGAAGATGGCAGACTGGGCCATGCTTCTACTGTGAGGGGAAAGAGCCAGAGGAGAGCGAGAAACTAAGGAGGAGATGTGGGAGGGGGAAATGCTGGGACAAGGAGAGAGAGAAGGCAGGAAGGGATAAGGTTGCAGTGGCAGGTCCTGTGAAGAAAAGGAGGAGGACTCAGGATAGAGGAGAGGTTTTTAGGTGGGAGCTGATGGTCATAAATGAGCAAGGGGGTTACATGCATGGGAAGCAATAAGGGAGGGAAAGTAATGTGGTTTGGCTAGGAATATGACAGAAGTAAACACGGACGGAGAATTAATTACTGCCAGAGAAAGTCTCTGTGTACTTAGGACTTTTGCCAGAAGGCATTGGGGAGGAGTAGAGGAATCAGACATTGGGGTTGCACCAAGTTTGGGTTTAGGGGGGTGGACTTTGTGCCTGAGACAGCAGCAAGACAGCCAAAACTGAAAGAGAAAATGGAATGAATGAATTCAATAGCAGAGTCTGGTAGAGAGAACAGCAGAGAAATTATGGACAATGAAGGTGTAGAGGTCATGAAAGGGCCGGGTGAAGAGGCACGAGGGTGGTGTGGAGATAGATGAGAAGATGGTGAGAGAGAGGGAACTGAGATACCAGAGATCAGATAAAGAACAATGTTTAGACTGAGAACTTTTTAAAGGAGAGTGAAAGTTAACAAGTGGTCCTCATGTGGTGAAGTCCTAGTGAAACTGGGATGTTGATTAATTCCTCAGTTCCTCACCAAAGTTGAGCAAAGCTTGCTTGGGCTTCATGTAAGAATTGCCCACAACCACACACATGTTCATACACACGATCCAGACATGGCCATCTACATCTGCATGTGTACAGTGACATCTGAATTTCTTTTTAACTTATGGGATCAATTTTTAACAAATACTCTTTTGGTTCTACTTCAAATCAGAAGGGATTTTAACTGTCTAGATGTAAAATTGCTGACATCAGAATGAGTGAAATCAGGCTCATGTCCCAGGAATACAAGTTTGTCAATTGATTGCAACAATTCAGGAGAAAGAAAATGTCTGTGAAGCAACTTCTGTGTCAGAAATATTTTTAAAAGAGGTTTCAGATCAAAAGGAACACCGGGTTAAATTCCTCTCAGGCCCCAGAGGGGGTCAGGTATGTAGCCATAGCTGAAAGAAACTGCAACTTCTTCTGATATAGAGATTCTTCAGGGGGCCACCGCTGCCCTCTCCCTCCTCCATCCCCCCGCCCAATGGCTCGATATAGATCCTGGTTTGGGCTGAGGCGAGAACATCCCTCCTGCTCCCTCCACCAGCAGGAATCTCAGGAAGTGACTGGTGAAAACTAAAGCACCTGGGCCTGATCCCCAGCTAGTTTAAACTGATGTCACTCTGCTGACTTCAGTGGAACTCTTGCCAGTGTAAGCCAGTTAGGGATGTAGCCGATTCTCCTCCAATGCAATTCCTGCTCTTTGCAGAGATAGTCTCCTCTCGGCCCATTGCGCCATCACTGATCTTATTTCAAATCATATGTCAGATGCTGGTCCCGCACTGATTTTGCTGGGAAGCTACACATTCTAAAAAGTCACAACCCATTTAACTAGCACAAAAAAATAATTTATTTTGCTGAAGTCAAAGTCGGTTTTGCAAGCAAAGGAAGTGCATGACTGAGCCCTGGATCTACAGGATTGTTTTGAATCAGCTATTTCCAGTATCCTTGCTCCTTCCCTTTTCATATGTAGTGACTTGACCTGAATGCTGAGCAGCTGCCTCTTTTGCTTTGTCTCCTTCCAGCTGCTTCACAGGTTGCCCTGTGATTTGCTTAAATTGGCAGACAGAATAAATCCCAGTGGAGTGTTGTTGGTGGAGTTCTACATGGTACTTTAAAATGTAAATGACTTGTTAGTAGAATGCCAGTAGCACCTAGAAACACTGGCTTAGAGCAAGGCACTACTTTGCTGGGCACCTTGAGCATGTAATAAGAGCTTACAGTCTATCTACACAAGATGGGAGAGAAACTGAGATGCAGAGAGATGGAGAGATTTTCCCAGGGTCACACAGAAAGTCTGTGGCAGAGCCAGGAATGAAAAACAGATTTCATAATTTCAGGCATCCCAATCCAGCATGTTAACCACAAGACCATCCTTCCTCCACTCACATTCCTCTGCACTAGCTGGGTACAGTACAGGGCTGTTGGTTTAGTTATGATTCTAAATAGATTTGAATCAAGTCATTTAATAAATTTGTCCAAATGAAATATTCATTAGCTTCTTCAAGCTAGTGTTTATAACTATTTAAGCAATGATAACTGGGATTTTAAGATGTGCCCGTGACAGGTTGGGAAGCCATAATTGTATGAGAAGCAACGTAATACCACATATGGCCCCAATCCTGCAGACAAGTTATGTCTGTGTTTCACTTTATTAGTGTGAGTTGTCCCATTGAAGTCAATGGGAGTAAAGTGAAAGTGTTTGCAGGATCGGGGGGTGGGGGGGGGGGGAGAGTTTGCCATGGAAATAATTATCTCACTGTCTGATTTAGTCACTGCAGCAGGGTATCTGCAGTCACTAGTACATAAGCACTTGGTTAGGATAACAGACAAGCAATGATCTGGTTGAATTGAAAAGAAGAGCAACAGTCTAGGCATTTCAGAGCATGTGGGAGGAAGTGGTGTGTTTCCATTGTGACTGGCAGCAAAGTACGACTAGCTAAAAACAAGGTGGTTTGAGGAACAGCTTGCGTGTTGATGGCATTTCCCTGTTCTGTTTGTCAAGTAAAGGTGGGAATGTAAGCGTCAGAACTTACTTGAATCTCTCCTTTTACAAGAAAAGCCAAGCAGCCTCCACTGGAACTATTCTGAGTGCCTGGCTCTTGTTGACAGCCAGGCCAAATGTATTTGTGTTGTAAGTGCTTGTGGGTGAAACAGAAAAAAAGCTCAAATGCACAGGGTATTGGTGATGCTAATGCATCTGTCGGGAGTACTGAAGCTCTGTGAGCCACAGTACTAACTGCAGTACCCTAGTGAACTGCCTTATTGTTATACCTAAAAGCAGAATGACAACGAGGCAGATTCCCCACCAGTTTCACACTAGTGTAACTCCACTGATTTCCATAGCATTATCCTGGCATAAAACTGAAGTAACCCAGAGATGAATCAGTCCCATTATTCGCTACATGAATGCTTATTAGACACATAACCCAACAGCGTATAATCCTGCATGTATGCCTATATAATTTTTGCTGTGTATCTAAGCTAAAGAGACCTTATGGCAATCGTGAGCTGATTGCAGGGCTTGAAGGATGTTAATTCTCTAGTTCTCCTTCTCACCACATTGCCAAGTCAATGGGTGACTCTGCCCAAGGGACACTAAAACAATGCACTTTAAAAGAAAGTTGGCTGTAGATACCTAATTTCAGTATTTTCAGTGAGTTGATCTTTCAGTCAGTCTCTGGCGAAAGACTGAGAGTGACAATGACTGATATAACTAGCAACTTTAAGAGAATTATCTGCCACATTATCAGATAATACACCCACAGGTGTATTATCATCATAGGTGAGTGAGGAGTTTGGCATCTCCCCTCCTATGATCTGGGGAGAGCTAGAACTGGGTGGAGTGGAGATGGTTGTGTATATCTGTAGGAAAAGCAGGGAGGCTATAGATGGATTTTTTTTCCTGAGGGACTTTGTTAGGAGCTTGATGCAATTATTTTGAGGGGCCATGATGAGGGATTAATGAGTGACTATGCGTGTGGAGTGGAAATGAAGGGGGATTAGGCACTATATTGGAAGGAGAGTTGATGAATTTGCTGTAAAACTAAGGGCTCATTTCATAATTTACTTGGGCAGGAGAGGAGGGGTCATCTAAAAATTATCACATTTTTCTCTTCACTTCAGTCACTCCGTGAGCACTTCATCTTAAAATCCCACCCAGCTCATCCACTCTGTAGTCCCCAAGGGAGTCAGTCCCTGTCCTTCCTCGGGTGTTCATTATGGAGAAGTTTCTTTCCCCAAAGCTTTTAGGCCTAGCTGCTTGAAGGGCTATATTAATTCCTGTGTGATACCACTGCAGTTGTAACCAATAGAGCTGCTCAAGCTTATAGCCCCACTGTTTTAGAAGGTGGAGGGACCAGTGGCAGGGCATTCTTAGTGAAGGGTCTTTCATCACAGCTCATCTTGATCTGCCAGAAGATGTATTTGGTGACCTTTTGGGAATGCAGCAATATTTACATTTTTCTAGTATCAGAGGGGTAGCCGTGTTAGTCTGGATCTGTAAAAGCAGCAGAGAATCCTGTGGCACCTTATAGACTAACAGACGTTTTGGAGCGTGAGCTTTCGTGGGTGCGTCTGACGAAGTGGGTATTCACCCACGAAAGCTCACGCTCCAAAACGTCTGTTAGTCTATAAGGTGCCACAGGATTCTCTGCTGCTTTTACATTTTTCTAGTTTCCTTGGGGGCTGATGGGGCTACAGCATAGATGAGAAGACAGTTATTTGTTTTAAAATTCAGGGTACCTTTTAGGTAGAGTCTTTTACATTTCCTTCTGTCACAGTCTCAGATTATTGCTCGTGTTTTAAATTTTGCGTGTGGAGAGCTATCATGAGTCATGATGTATGAGTCTGAAGATGCCAAAATCTTCTGTACCACCTGCTGTGGGGTTTAAAGAGAGATGCTGTGGAAAACAGCGCAAAGGATTCTGGGACATATCTGAGGCCCAGAGGTGCCTGCTACACAGAACTAAGGAGAATAAGGACATCTCTTTAGAGGGGATTATTTGGCCAGAAACTTCCCATCAAAGAAGAACTGGATTGGCCTCAATGGTGAATAACCTGTTGCTGAATAACCAGAGTGGATTGAGTAGTAACACAGTGGCTTCTCCGTATATATGACTTCCTAAGTAGCCAACTGTAGTCCTTAGCTTAGTCCTAAAACCATCACTGCTTGCTTGAACACAAGCCATCAAAGAATCTCAATCCTTGGAGTCCAAGACATTCTGTATTCATAATAATAGGAATAAACTGGCAGCACAAAATACCTAGAAATATTATTCTGGAAATGTCATCAGAGGTCAGGAGTCTTGAACTTATCTCAGTGTTCCCATTATACGCAATAGCCCAGTGGTTAGCTTTGAATTTGCGTCGGTCAAATGTATGCCAAGTACCTCAATTGCAGAAGTGTAAATCTGAAAAACTGCATTGGTTTTTAAGAGGGCCAAAGAGCATTTTTTACAGTTACATTTAAAATCAATACTATCATTTCCTCCCTCAAGAACCACTTTGGCCATTATGCCAACAAGGAATCAGTCCATTGGTGATACTTAGGCTAAGCAGTAGTTGGGGAGAGATTATTTTATTTATTTGATTATTTAATTCTAACAGAACCTTTCACATTATTTGGAACCATCAAGTTGTGCAATAATTCGTTTGCATAGGCACAGAATCTTATTGTGGTTATTCCTATCCTGTCTCTCTCTCTCCCCACCCTGTCTTCTAAGGTTTGTTACACTTGCTTGTTAAGTCACATTTCACATTTTGTAAACTTTTTGAGTCATATATGTTTGTGCTGTACCTACTAACATGGGGTTCTGATCCTGATTGGGCTACCATAGTACAGTCAAAGAATAATAATAGTAAGTGGAGAAGGCAGGGTATGTACAACAAACACATTCAGAAAGGAAACACACTTACAGAGTGATCGGCTGGAAACCATCCATCACAAAAGCAGCAGTGTACAGAAAGCACCATCATCATTGTCCTATTACTCTCCTGAAAGTTACATCTCCCTGAAGCTTCCCAAAGTAACCAGCTCGTTCTTTGGTCCAAAAGGACTTTTTCAGAAAACAGGTGGGCAGAGAGTTTTCAGTTACTGAGGTGATTTGGATGCCCTATTCCCATTAAAATTAATTGGACATCTAGATCCCTTTGGCAGCTTTCAAAATCTCAGCTCCCGTGCATGTGCAAGCCAAAGTGAATAGCAAAAAAAAGAACCATCCCTTTTCAACCAAGGGTCGTGCTGATGTGAAGCTGTAGGGTACGCTTCAGGTCAATCTTTCTTTAATACAAATCGTTGCACTCAGCCCTTCTGTAAAATCCACAAACAATGAACAACTGTTACTGGTTTTGTTAGATGCTACTACTACTGGTTTCATATCAAGTCACTGATTTCTTTGTAACGATGTTCTCCGTGTATCTGGGACATGCATTCTCTGGAATGTGGCATCCACGGATGCTTTGTAATACTATCAATAAGGATTACTTTATACAAGGTAAAAATGTTACGCATTTCTCTGTTACACAGACAAACAGCACCATGCTTGACCACATTTACTTATGTAAACACGAGTGTCTTTTCTCCTGCGGTTGGCATCAGGAACTCCACACTAGTGATTTTCTGTTTTATCATGTTTGACTTAACTAGCTTCCTCATCCCCACTTCTCCCCCCTCCCTTACTGTTTTGTCTCTTTCATATGCAAAAATGTTTGCTGAGGGGAGTTAGATGTTTTGCATTACTTGCATATTTGTAGTGTCATTGGCTTAGCTGAGTAGGTGATGGCTGACTTTTAAGAGGAAAGGGAAAATAGAGGAAGTTTTTACATTTCTCCTGTAACTTTAAACAGTGCTTTAATGGCCCTGGAACGAGAGCCTTCCTTTCAGCTAGGGAGGGAGATGGTCCACTACTCAGGATGTTGGAACTCAGGGCATCCAGTGTTCTGGAAAACCTTAGACAACACTGAGGGAACCATTTTCAAATGTGCATAAGGGCTAGAATCACCAACAGGCCTTAGGTGTTGCAATGTCAAACTTTTTGGCACCCTGCTACACGGTGGAATTCACAGCCCTGAGCAAAGCACCCCGGCAGCCCATGCATTGTATAAGGAGCGTTAGGAACCTAAGAAACGGATTCACAGCAGCCAATAGGAAATGCTGAGGACAAGGGTGGGGATTAGGGCTCACCCCTCACAGGTCGTTAATTCTCTGCTAGCGATTGCCAGCCCTGAACTGTCTCCTGGAGCTAAGCAAAGCACCTAAGCCTAGGCAGCCCTTTTGCCTGAAAAACCAGTGGTTAGGGCAGCCACCTGGGTTCAAGTCCCTGCTCCAATTCAGGAAGACGAAAATAGGCCCCTTACATCCCAGGTGAGTACCTAGCCACTGGGCTATGGGCTATCAGGGGGGCCCACACACACACACACACACTCAGGCTGTGTTCTGTGAGGGTTAGATATGTGCTGTGCACATCTACTGGATTGGGCCCCACAGATAAGATAGGCAAGTTTGGGAATCCTGGCAGGGCTTAGGCACCAGATAGCCCTTCTAAGACTCAGTGCCACACAGCCTAAGTAAATCCCTGTCTGGTTCTAGCCCTTAGAAGCCGAAGAGTTTGTCTCCGCTGCAATCACAGAGTGTGACTGCGACAGCTGGGCCAGAACGGTGGGGGGAGGGGGAACCAAGCAGCCCCTGGCCCATGTCCCAGCCCTCCAGAGGTCCCCATCTAGGGTAGGTGGAGGTTCCATGCCACAGCTACCCACTAGGGTTGCCGAGTGTGTTTGGCTGTATTCCTGGAGATGTAGTCATATGACACAAACTTTAATTAAAGCTTAATCTTTAATTCCTGGAGATGCCAGGCCAATCCTAGAGGGTTGGCCACACTACTTCCCACAGCTGCTCACGTGGCTTTGAGGCCCCGCTCCCCTGGTCAGAGCTGGGTTGGGGTAAAAGCTATGAGGAGCCTGGGTCCCTCCACCCACTCTGGGGCGCTGGGTGGGGAAAGGGCGCTGTGGGTTGGGGAATATGGCAGGGAGCTGCTTTTGGCCCCCAGGCAGGGGAGGGCCTGGCTCCTGCTTCTGGCTTGGCTAGGGGAGGGGCCTCATGGGGAAGAGGAGGAGCAGGGGCCCCTGCCCCCTGCCCCCACTTTTTGGAAGGCTCTGCTGCTCTTGACCCAAGCTAATGGTAATCCAGCTACCAGATCAGTGAAGCTGCAGAACAGGCTTCTGACTGGGCTATACAAGCCTGCCTGGAACCCTGGGTAATTATTTAGATGGCTAATCCTCTCTGAAGCCTAAGCTGCCAAGCTTGCACTGCTAGTAAAGTAAGGCTAGTGTGGGTATGTCTATGCCAGCTGCAATCCCATCCCTTAGGGTCTAGCTCCACGCTGAGCTGGGCAGGTGCTTTCCATCTTGAGGCGACAGTTGTAAGCCAGCTCTCATTGAGCTAGTGCACCATAAAGAGTGTATCCACAGAAGCAAAAGCCAGCTTGGGTTTATGCCAGTAAGGGACCCTAGGTACATATTTGGGGTGGCTAGCCCCTCCCATTACTTGTTCTACGTTCTATTTTTTAGCACTCTAGCTCAGTTAGAACTAGCGTGAGTTTGCTGGGTTGAACCAGGAATTCCCCCCGACACCCTTTCCCCGCTCCAGGTGCAGACATAGCCTTCATCTCACCGAAAAGCACCCATAGGGCCTGGCGACACTTACGCTGGGGTGTGATTTCCCACTCGTGTGGCTGTACCCATGCTAGCTTTGTTCCAGCTGGTGCCTAAAAAATAGCAGTATAGCTTGGGTAGTATGAGAGGGGGGTGGGGCGGCTTGCAGTGTGCTAGCTAGCCAGAGCTGGCGCACATGGCACGCTGGCTACATAACTCTTTTAGCTGATAGCTTAAGCCGCACTAGCCTAGGTCCATCTACAGAAACCGGGCATCATACCTCTCAGCTCACATGTAGCTGTCACCCTCGTGTCCTGTCACCCGTAGGCTCACTGCACCTCAGTGCACAGCTATGAAATGGGATTAATAGTCCTTGCCCTAGCTAGATAGTGAAAAATGGCGTTACATATGGGCTGTGCTGCAAAAGATTGCCAGCATGGTTCTGAGCCGCGCGTATGGTACTATAACACCATTGCCAGAAAGGCATTGCTCCTACTTTACAGCACTGTAAATGAAAGGGAAAAAAATAAAAAAAATCAGGTCCATTGGTACTACTCAGTACAAAGATGTGCTCAGGGGTGTCACGTTATGCACTCAGCTATCAGGAACTGGAGCTGATAAAGCAATCTTCTCATCAGAGTGGGCCACTGCCAAGCAAATCTTTCCAGGTATTCACCAACCACTTCTGGCTTGAGTCGCCACTTCACATTCACATCTGAGTAAAGTGGGTGTACAGTGCTAGAAGTCTGAGCTGGTGGAATGTGTGTGGGCATAAATGACTGCACAGGGTGAGAGACGGGGAGATCCAGGCCCTTCCATGCAGCGTGATGATAGCCTGCTTTGGTCATAAGGCCCATGGCCCAGTGCCTTGCCAGTGTCTAACTTCCATTCGTTTTAACTGGGCGTTAGGTGCCTAAAGACCTTTGAGGCTTTGGGCTCACATTGGCCTGTTTGCTGCAGCTGCATAAGCTACTGGGATGATGCTAACCCCCGCCCCCCCCCCCAACCTAGTCTATTAAATAGAGGGTTGGAGGGAGAGGGAAAGCAAGGGGCTCAGTCCAGCTAAAGGCTGTGACTCAGAGCCAGTCACAGGGGCACCTCTTTTGCTACGGGGGTGGCGAAAAAAGGCTAGGCCATCAATGCTGAAATGCCTCAGAGCTGAGCGGCACCAACATGTAGCATTAGGCGTACCCCACCCTCAGCCAAGGAAGAGCTCCTCACTAGGGCTGCTTAGCCCAGCTGCGGAGCAGGCTGATGCTGCAGCGACTGCACCGACATTTAGAGTGTGACATTTAACTGAGGCTGTACGGAACTATGACACCGCACGCTGAGCCAGCACAAGACCACTGCATTCTAGTGCCTATTTCCTAGCTCATAAAGGGGGAGGATAAAGAGAAAAAATCTACTGTTAAGTGCCTGTTACTGTTTTCTCCTCCCTTTTGCTCTAAATCGAGTGTTGCTGACATGGTCTGCAGTAACAGCAGGCACCACAAAGACAATCAGTACTATACTAATTGGGCACTAACAAGTGAAACCAAATGTTCAAGCCTAATATTTGTGTTATACGTGCCAGTTTTTTGGGGGGTGGGAAGGGAGAGGAAGGTTTTGAAACTGAGCACCACCCACAGCTGCCTGTCAGTGACTTGTCTGTGGTTTATTCAACTGGTTTATTAAATTACAGCTAAATGGGATGTGTCCGACTCTTACAGCCTGTGGTCTCAGCCTGTTTTCATCTTCAACAGCAGCATCATGGGAATCTGGGTGAATCCAGTCCTTACTGGATGTTGTGAGAGGGACAGCTTTTTCCATTGGGGTGTCTTCGATCTCAAGGGAGCCCCACTCTTCCAGCCTTCTATCTCTGGGCGCTATGGTTCACCCACCAAACAACTGTGTGGACTGGGCTGTCTCCGTTCTCTGTACAGGTGCTATGTAACAGGCAGAGGCACTAGTTGCACTGGGAGAGGGATGGACAGCACAGCCAAGCCAACACTGGTGGCAGGAGTAGGACACTGGATAGCTAGGGTGGGAGGAATAAGCTGAGTGCTAGGAGTGGGCCGGGCCAAAGCAATTCAACCATATTCTGCTAAGGCAGGACAATGAGCTGTGGGCAGATAAGCAGACAGACAGGACCAGGTTGAGACTGAGGCATAAATTAAAGAATCAAGTGCCACTATATCACACAAACCTGTCCCCCTCAACCAGCAAGCAGGGAGCTCAAGAGCATTACCCAGTTTCCTGGGAGGTGGGGTTCCTTGGGTTTGCTGAGGCAACATGAGATTGACTCGTATCACCTGTTCCAGTTCTACTGTTCGAGTGCTGTGTTAGTGCATGTCTAATCGATGACCAGGTGTAAAACCGTTTGTGAATACTACTATTACTCAGTGCAAGGGGCTCTTCTATATGTTTGACTTGAACGGTGTGCCTCTGAGTGCAGCTGTTGGGTCCAAAAGTTTATGTTACATTATTCAGGAAGAGTTCAGTTTTAACTGGCGTGTGTGGACAATTCTGCCACCTGTATAATGTCTGGGGCAGGGAAAACCCTCCCCACCTGCTGCAGACCCCCCGACCTCTCCGCCTTTGCCGGGTCTGAAAGGATTGTGGAAAGCAGATACAACTAAATGTTTTAATGTATGACCCCGTTGTTCTAAAAACAGAACACTGAGTCAGATATGGACCAGGAGGCGACACCTCCATTTGCTCCAGCCTCATTAGCCGCTGAGGTGTACTGATTTTACTTATGTAGTTATGAATTGAAGCCCTGAGTGGGGGGATGAATGTATGTTCATTTGGTAAAATAAAGTTGATAGCAGTGGGGTGGTCATGCTTGGGGAGGTCCCTTTTTCAAATGGTTACAGTTCAAAGACTAACCTCCACCTATTGAAATAAGCTTGATTTTTTTTTATATTTAACCCCAGCTCCATTCTCACAGGGACCCTAATGCTATCATTTTCATTATTATGTGCCTGCCTGATTTTCAGCAACATGCTCAAGCTGCAAAAACTGAAGTCCAGCCTATCCTAAGGTTTGGGGCTGTTTGATGCCAGGCTTTTGTGACAGGGCTATCCCTTTTCATTGTTGGAGTACACCATAACCAGTTTATGATGATATCATTGAACCCAGTCCTCACTGCCAGGCTTTACACAGTTGCACGTGTAAGGGGGTGCAGGGGCAGGGGCAATGATGGCTTACAGACAGGCTTATGCTCCTTGACTTGGGGGGGCGCAATTTAGAGCAGCCCCTGGCCTGCACTAAGGTGTTCTTATCTGCCACCACTCCACTCTGTTGCAGCATTCCAGCCACACTCCTTTCCCTGAACTGCCCCCTCAAGGCTTGAGTTAGAGATGGCCATATCAGTGCTGCACAACCTGAGCTTGCAAATGCTCATGGGGGCTTCCTGGTCTGGTGAAGCCACTTGTCTGCCTCTCACAACAGTACAAAGCAGACATAATGGCAGCCAACGATTCCCTTCGCTGCTTGATGGGGAGAAAGGATTTGAATAAGGATAGAAAATCCTAAGAGATGGGCAAATCACTGACCTATGGGCTAGTCTGAGGGAGGGCTCCCTCATTCTCTCCTACTGAAGCTGTTCCACTTTGAACAAATAGCCATTGGTGAGACCTAGAGGACAAAAAATGGTTCTAGTCCTGTGGTGAGAGCATGGAGGAGGGATCCCAAAGGTCCGGGTGTCCTGCTCCAATCCCTCTTTTATTAGTAATACAAAGTGGAACAGCTTCAACAGGCGAGGATGAGATACCCACCCATCACCAGAATACCCCATAGTTCTGTAGTTACAGCACTCTTCTGAGAAAGGGAGAATGGGGCCCCTATTCAAAGCCTATCAGGCAGATATGGGGACTTGAATCTGGCTCTCCCCCATCCCAGCTGAGTGCCCTAACCATACGATCAAAGTGAGCAGGAAGGAAGTATCACATCCTCTGTTCTCTTGCAAGAACAGTTTAGGCACCTAAGCTGGCTGACTCCAGGAGATGATTCTCAGCTGTAGAATGCTGGTAGAGAGAGGTATCTCCCTCTAGTCTGGATTTAGGGGCAGGGCTGAAGCCACATCTCTCTCATTGGCTAGCTTAGGGAGCTCCCCATCTAGCATTCTAGCTTTTGTGGATCCCATGCCCACCTCTCCCCATGCATTGTGCTGGGAACCCAGGTGCCTTCTCAGACTTTGTGGACTCCAAAGATTTTGAAGGTGCCTAAAAGTGGAGCCAGGCCTTGGTGTTTATCTTCCTTTGAGAGGTGGTGCTTAGGTCACAGTCCTCTCCTCAGCATTTCCTATGGGTTAGCTTAGCTTAGCTTGCTGGCTTCTGATGCTTCCTTTCGTGGGCACCTCTCTCTTCCCTTTGTAGAAGGGGCCTGGGCACCTAACTCGGAGCTGTGATTTCCACCTGAGGGCAGATTGCCTAGCAGTTAGCTAGTGCAATGCTCATCTTAAGTACCCCTTGGCCTTGAGGGGTTAGGCAATGCAATGCCTAAGTTCCTTTTGGGATTTAGCCCCATGACTAGCCTAAGGCCATATGGGGAACCTGGTGCAGAGCTGTAAATAAATCCCACATTTCTTGAGTCCCAATCCAGTGCCTTAAGCATAAGGGCCCAGGTATTTAGGTGCCTAACATGGGAGTTAGGCATCTGTCTACTTTAAGGATCTATGCCAAGCTTCTTACATTAAGTGCTAGGCAGACACAGGGACCCCCATTGACTTCAGTCAGGAATCTTCACAGGGGGGAGGCCTGCTTGCTTAAAAGTAGTGCAGCATCAGGACCTTAGCCTGAGGAATAGGCACAGTTGCCCCAAAAGAATGGGGAGCCCTGGTCTAAGAAATCTTTAGTAAAAGGAGAAAGATTTATACGAACTGAAGAGAAAGCAGAAAGAGACATTAAATCAACAGATGCAGCTGAAGGGTGGGAGTGAGGAGAATTTCAGGCACATGTTCACAAAACTCTGCAGTGCTTCATTAGGAAAGAGTAGCAGGCATATGATACCAGTGAGCAAGAGGTTTCAGATGTTACGGCCTGACTTTCAGAGGCACTGGGCACCTGGAGCAGCAATTGACTGAACACGTGGGTGTTCAGTCCTTCAGATAAACAAACCAACCCTTATTTACAAACCTACGTTATTGCTGAAAAGTTAGTGCAATAACTTGAACTCTCATAGGAAGTCGTTAATCACACAAGTTTCAGATCTCTTATTTGCTTTTTTTTCTTACTTTATACATGGTATTGAACATGAAAACGATATTAAAAGAGCAATATGCAAGTTGCAAATTCAAGTGTTCAGAAGTTAGGAAATGCCAGAATTAAGGTTGCCTTATTGTGTGTGCATGTCCATAATTTCCTAGTTTTTTAAAAAAAGCAATCTAAAAAACCTGAAATTCGCTCAGGTAGCATTATATTGATGCACACATTCATCAGCAGCAGGGATGGAACCTTTAGATCCACTGCACAGACCTCTGTCACTTGAGCTAACAGAGTGACTGGTAGCAGTAGCAGGTTGTCATCCTCTGCATTTGCTGGGGATGAGATGCCATTGAGTTTCAAGACTATTTGCTGACAGCAGAGGAATGATGAGAGTCAGGAATCTTGAGTTCTATTCCAGGCTCAGGAGGGGAGAGTGCTCTAGTGGGCACAGACTCTTCTGCCACAATCATGATCACTTCTCCTCCATTCTTCTCCGTCACAGTTTTGTCTCTTGTCTATGCCTGGATCCCTGGCTCTCCAATCATCAGGATCCTCATCCCAGTCTCAGGCTCCATGCCCAGCCAGTCCTCTGTGATCAGTATCCGAGTCCCAGTCTCCCCCTTCTCACATTGAGTTCAAGTCTCTTTGCCTGGCTAGTCCTAGTTCCCCCTCCCCAACTCCTCATCCAATCTGTTTCTCCCCAATGCTGCCTCTAGCTCCCAGTTGTCATCTGCCTCCCTCAGCTCTTCAGGTAAACTCAGTCCTTCCTACCCCCTCCCTGGATCCCTGTCCTCCCTTCTGTCTCTAGTTTCATTGTCTAGCCACTTCTCCCCAGCACCTTGTCCAATCTCAGAGTCCCCCCGCTCACACCCCGTTTCCCTCACCAGCTCCCAGTCTCCCCATCAGATGGTACAGTCTCCTTAACCAACCGATCTTAAATCTTCCCCCCATTCGCAGTCAGCATCTCCCCTCCCTTCCAATCCCACTCGACCCAGACACTTTGACCTGATCTAATCCTGTCCCTCCCCCTGTTTAGGCTCTTGTCCCTTATGCATTCAAATCAGATGGCTTCCGCCTCCATGCTGCATGGGTGGCAGGAGAGAGAGAGAGAGAGTGTGTGTGTGTGTGTGTGTATATACATAGCACTGCAGGGACAGGCTTCCCACTCTTAGGGTACGTCTACACTGCACGATTATTTTGAATTAGCTTAAACCAATATTACAAAACAGATCTAATAAAATCGGTTTAGCACGTCCACAGTGGGATCCCGAAATCGATTGTTTGCGTCCATGGTCCAAAGCTACCATCGATTTCAGGAGCGGTGCACTGTGGGTAGCTGTTCCTCAGCTATCCCATAGTTCCCACTTCCGTGTTGAGAGCACAGTGC
>NC_133770.1:176818044-176902456 GCF_003597395.2 Chelonoidis abingdonii | reverse complement strand
TCCGAAATCGATTTAAGGAGCCGTTTAACTCGATATTAATGACGACGTCGTGTGAACGGATACAGCGTTAAATCGGTATATCGGCCATTAAACCGATTTAAAGTCGCAGTGTAGACCTGGCCTTAGATCCAGTGCCTGGTCCCATCCCAGTCTGGAACAGCTGACAGCAGCTATTACAGGGAAAATCCAGCTTCTGGGTGCAGCATGTTCAGTTGCTCTGGAGGGGGTGGGTGGTGGTGGTGTACGCACAGTCTGGCCACATGTAAGAGCTGTGAGGAGACAGAACATGGTCAGTGATGATAGAAACTTTGGAAATTTTAGTTGTTAAGCTCTAGCTAATCTCCACTGAGCATGTGGAACCTGATTTTTCACAGGCTTATAACTTGGGCAAATTTAGGCAGATTTTCACTGCAATGATAAAATATACATCCCTGACACAAAGCTCACCCCTTCTTCCCATCAAATTTCAAGTCACTGCTGCAAAGAAAAGGTCACCAGAACTATTTAACATGAAACCAAGTACTTTTTCTTAGCTACATTCTTGGAAGCAGCTGAATGATTTTGGTTGAAATCTCGAGAAAAAAAAATTCAGCCTAAGACAGACAATCAGGATGGAAAATTTCAGGCCTAACAATTAATGTTTAGCAAGTTATAATCAACTGAAAACAGGATCTTATAATGGGAAGTGTCAAGCAACCTTAATAATAGGTAGTGCAATTAGCTCTGACTATAATACAGTCTTTACATTTTCAAAGCATTAAAGCTATTGTCTGCAGTTTATTTGCTGTGACAGTGAAGAACTAACCCTCTTTCTTAAAAAAAAACCCAAACAAACTTTTTTTTGACTGGAAGTGAATGGAAGTGTCTACTGCTCCATTTTACAAATGAACAGTGAGGTTTCCTGAAATGAAGAGCTGTCTTTTATTCTGAGCTGGCTTCCATGAAGTGCGCATGAGAACATCTTACTCTTATCACTGAAATTGTTATGGAGGAACAAGAGACTGTCCAAATTAGCTCTGCAAGTGAGTCATTGGTCTTTGGGTTTCGTAGCAAAGAGATCTGAGTTTCAAGTACTTTCTAAAACTTGTCAAGAAGTTCTAGATGGTTATAAGGGAACAAGCAAAACCATTTTAATCACTTCCTTCTTCCCCAGCATTTCTTTCCCCTCTCCAAATTAATAGCAAACACTGTATGGTACATTTTGTGGAACTAAAAGAAATGTCAAAGCTGCAAGATCAGACAATACAAACTCAGAAAATACTAGATAGACTTAAGGTGGGAGGTAACAGTAATAAAACAAGACATGCATGAATAGGGAGAGGAGGGGTGGGAGAAGGAAAAAGAGGAGGGGTTAGGTGGTATGGAGGTCTGGCATTCTTTGAGTAGCTTTGTCAAGTTGCAAAACTGCTTAATTCCACAATTCTGTTAGACATTCTGTGAAGTGTGCGGTATTTGGAAACAAACACAAGCTATAGGTCATTTACCTTTTTGTACTTTTAATTGGCTGCTTCTTAACGCAAATGAAAAATTAAAAAAGTGTAAAGCCCGCATCCTACAATAAGTAGGGAGACCCACTGTAGTCACATGGGGCACCAGTTTCAGTGGAAGTCTAAATGGGCACACCAGTCCACACACGCTACATGTGGTTAGATCAGGGCATATGCGCCGAAGTCCAGCACCTAAATTCCTTTTGAGGATCTGGGTGTAAATGATTATCATATCACAAGCCTTACAACCCCTTGGCTGAGACGATCTCCCAGGATTGCTTATTGCTGATGCTCTTTGCCATTAATTTTCTTTCCTACTTGCACGATTTCTCTCCCCAGCAGCGTACTCCCAGAAGCCGCATGCTTGCTCCTTTCTCTGGGTTTTCTCGCTCTCTCTCTTTTGATGACATCTCTCTGTGGCCAGGCCTCTGTTGCCTGTGGCAGAGGTGAGGTGTCTAGAGAATAATAAAGAAAAGCTGCAGAGATTTTTTTTCCGATTGGAACAGACAGCAGAAGAGCCTTCAAAAATACTTCACATTTTATAAGATCCACAAGTCAAACGGGTCACATAGGAGAGTGGCCAGATCCTCAATTGCTTTAAATCAGTCTAGCTGATTTCCACCACCTGTGGACTTGGGCTAAATTGGAAAAGACAGATTAGATTATCTAGTGCTGGTGAGATCATTTATGGACCATCAGGACTCCGTCTCAAAGTAAATAACATGTTTATTAATGATAAATTATTAATAATCATTATGGTTATTCTTTATGTATCTTGTGGTAGTACTCAAAACAGGCTCTATGGCACACATATATAAAGGCAGACAATGCTAAAAGGAAACAGTTGTTTATATTAACCTGTGGAACTCAATGCCACAAGGTATTATTGAGGCCAACAGTTTAGTAGAATAAAAATGGTCTAGACATTTATATGGATAATGAGACTATCCACAGTTAGATAGGATAAAAAATGGGCAACTAATGTGAAACCTTGTGCTTCAGGGAACAAGCCAATCACCAACTACTATCTATAAAATTATTCATCCAACACTCTCTCCTCCTGCCCCATACACTTGCATACTTTCTCTGCTTCAGCGCACCACAGAAACTATACCGCAATGCAGTCCTGGGGATGCATATCACCTCAAATGCTGTGGGGAGCAGGTGGGACCATGGTGCTGCGCTCCCCCATGACCCTTGGAGTGCGCTGGTTGCAGGGCAGGAGCAGGCTGCACTACTTTAAAGGACAGTATAGCTTGCATGCTAATGTGCTTTCTTGAGGGGCAATGCTTCCCTGAGCCTTGACTGTGGTGGGGCAAGCCGAACTTTACCCCACCTAGGCTGGGGTCCAAATGGCAAAATTTGGCTCCCAAACATAAAATGTCTTTCCCCTGTCTACATTATTCTATTACACCATGTTACCTTTTCAAAACACAAAGCACTTTCCTGTGAAAAAATGAACAAAACCTTTCTCAAGCTGGAGTCAAGGCTGAAATCATGTATCAATGATTAGCGTGTTAAAGGGTTTTATTAAAAAAAAAACACTGGCATGTCCAAAAAACCCAAATCAGACTCACGGTTCGAGAAAGGTGTAAGCTTCTGAAAAGAAAACCAAAGCAAACCTCAACACTGAAAGCAGCTAGGAACTGAGACACGAAGGTTAGTATTCCAACCAGTCTAACATTTAGCAGCAAGGAAGTTCAGTTAGTTTGGGATTGTAGTTGAACTGCCTCACTCTCCCCCACCCCACGCTAAGCGGCTTGATAAAGAGCAGGAAGGATGTTAAAGCACCAGCCACAGAAATTAAAAAAAAATTAAAATAACCCAATTTTCAAAGGGAAGGAACCTAAGAGTCATTTAGCGAGATTCACTCATACTCGTATAAGCCCAGATAAAAAAGGAACAAAGTACTTAACACAGCTAGTACAATCTTGGCATGCGTGCTTCATCTTAGACTTTGTTGATGGGAAATGTTGTGTGTATAGTGTATGAATTCAGGCAACACCCAACAGCAAGCAGCACACAGCGAGCTGATTTCCAAATGAGTATTTATTACTATGTGGTCAGTAGAGGCTGACCAAATTGTATGCAAGTCTGAATGTCATGTCTATAGTGTCATTTAGTAGTAAATATAATTTTAAAACAACCCTTTTTTTAACATTAAATCTTCATTTTATGACTTCAGAACAGTTATAGGAGTCATATGGTGCTCTCCTGGGGTGTGTCTACACTGCCAAAAAAGGTGTGCTCTTAACTCAGGCTAGCTAACCCATGTTAGCTAACTTGGATTAAAACAGCAGTGAAGATATGGCAATTCAGCTGTTAACTCAGGTTCAACCTAAGAGGGCCCTATAGGCTTTAACTCAATGGTATAGTGGTAAAAATAGACGTGCGTAAACTAATCTAAACTCCATAGTCTCCAAATGAGAAGTGTCTAAACTCCATTTACTCATATCTACCCTTGACTACTGCTTTAGGCATAGGCTAGCTAACCAGAATTAAAAATACACCTTTTATTTTATTTTTTGCAGTGGACACATACTCATCATTATAATAAAATATATAACCTATTCAGCATGAACTGGCCACAAGACTAGAAAGGCTGTCTGAGGATCTGAAGCATGTTTTTCAAATGAATATCTTTATTGAAAGCAAGATATTAAGGTTTAAGATGATAAAAACAAAGAACACATGTTTCTGGATTTACTATAGTGACACTCTAATCCTGGTGGCACTGAGAAAACTGCAGTCAAAGAAGGTGATTTTAAAATCTAAATGCTCATTTTCACAGGATAACAAAAATGACTGAGTTTATATCTGATATTTGACATGATTTTCTGCTTAGGGGAAACTTGGGAGGGTGTATGTCTAGTGGTTAGAACACAGAACTGGGAATTTGCATTTCTTAGTTCTATCCCTAACTCTGCCACTGATTCACTGTGTGACCTTGGATGAGTCACTTAATTTCTCCATGTCTCAACTGATACTTCTATAAAATGAGGGCAATACTGCTGACATGGAGAGTTGTCTCTTTTAATTGATAAACATATGTGAGTTTTGTCACTGACTTCTATGAGATCAGGTGTTCACCCGGGTAAGCATTTTGAGGTCCTGAGTATAATTTTAAGCATATGACTAGCTACACTGAAATAAGGGGGACTATGAGCATTCTTAAAATCAAGCTAGACTGCTTCAATTGTCTATCCAAGAATCAGCTCCAATTACTAAGCTTAGCACCATTGGTGTCTCTCACAACCTGTTATGTCAGTGCTCCCTCCACTTAGCAACGAACTAAAGTCAAATGGTCTCTAGCCAGAAGGTGACATAGGCTTTCCAAGTAAAGACGACAGGGTTTTTTTGCACGGAATGCATTATCATTAGGGCTGACTGATTTTTTTCCATCAAAACTTCTGTGTTAAAATGTCAGCGTTTGTCAGAAACAAAAAGTTTTTTTCTGCTTTTCATAAAAACCTGAAAAATTTCCAAGAAATATTTCAATGAACATGAACAACTTTCATTTTTGTAAAAAAAACAAACCAAACCAAAAAACAACAAAAAACAAAAAATCCTGAACAGTTCTGACTATGCCGTACAAGTTCTTAGTATTCAAAATATCCCTCCATGTTCTCTTCCCCTTCTATGTCATCGGTTCTCTTGTGGCTTATGCTACAGCTATGTCTATGCTGCATGCTTCTTTCAGTTGTATGTAGAGTATGTACTCAGGTAGTCCCCCCACTCCCCTGCACGTGCTTAAGTACACACAAGCAGAGTACAGACATGCCTGAATGGTGTGAAGATGTACCCATGTGCATATTCTACACTAGTGGCTCTCATCTTTCCGGACTACTGCACTCCTTTCAGGAGTGTGATTTGCTTTGCGCACCCCAAAGTTTCACATCACTTAAAATCTACTTGCTTGCAAAATCAAACATACAACAGTGGCCCAGCTCACAATAGCTGAAAAATTGCCTACATTCTCATTTTTACCATAGAATTATAAAAGAAATCAATTGGAATATAAATAATGTATTTATTTCAGTATATTGTATAGAGAGCAATATAAACAAGTCACTGTATTAAATTTTAGCTTGGACTGCCTTCGCTAGTGCTTTTTATGTAACCTGTTGTAAAACTAAGCCAATATCTCCACCAGCTGATGTACCCCTGGAAGACCTCTGCATACCACAAGGGTACATGTACCCCTGGTTGAGAACCACTGCTCTACATGGCAGTCTATTTGCCCAAGCCATGCCTTCCTGTCTACACTGCTATTTTTAGCCATGTAGTGTTTTTGCTACCTCTCAGCTGCTGGAGCATTTCCCAGCTGCTAGGCAAGACTTGGGCAGCGGGGAGAGGCTCTGGCAGCAGGGAAAGGCTCCACCCAGCTCCTCACTGCTGGAGCCTTTCCCCACTGAAGCAGTGAAGAGGCAGCAGGGAAAGGCTCTGTCAGCTCCCTGATTCTGGGGCCCTTCCCCACCACAGTGAGAGTCTGGCAGTGGGGAAAGGCTCCAGCAGGGGAGGCAGTGGGGATCCTGTCTCTGCTACACCCCACCAGCCAGAGGCTTTCACTGACACCTGTAACTACATGCTGCAGTGTGGACATAGCCTGTTTTTCACTGTGGCGTGTAGCTACACATACCCTATGCACTGCCACCAGTGGTGTGTAGTGTAGATGTAGCCTAAGCTTTGTAAGTTCTTTGGGGGCAGTGATTATCTTTTTGTTCTGTGTTTGTACAACACCTAGCACAGCGGGGCCCTAGTCTGTGACTGGGGCTCCTAGACCCTGTTCTTCCCTGCTGCAACCCTCCTTCTACTCCTTGCATGCTTACTCTCGCTTTCTTCAAGTGTAACAGGCACAATGCTACCATAACCGTCTCCCCCGTTCTCTTAGAAGAAAGAAAATTTCTTTTCAGCTACACTCTCATCTACATCATGCTGTGACTGGACAACAGCTTGTCTCACATCCTCTGTATTCAAAGGGACCACTCAGTCCCCAACTTCCTGCTTTTCCCCACCAGAGTAAAACAGACTGAGTTCTATGACCTTCACTATGGTGGGCCATGAGCAGAAGTGTCAAGTTGTTTAAATATCATTCTGTTACTGGGAGTGGAGAGAGAAACGTGGGTTTAGGTCCCATACAAGTAGCAGGATGCAGCCTCACAAACACAAAAGGTCAGATTTGCTGAAATGCCCCTCAGACCCCTGATTTGTACACGGACATGGAGTCTACTATGGAGGGCGCTGGTGGTCTGACTTTACCCTTCTCAGCTACACTATGCATGTACATGAGTGATGCTATTATTAACGTGTCTAGGATAATGAAACGTGGTGAAGAGAGAGAAAACTGGAGATTCTATAATGGCATTTTGCAGAAATTATTTCAACTTTTCAGAAGTGATTTATTGCAACGTACAAGATAGGGCAGGGAAAGACAGTCCTGACCAGTTGTGATTTTAATATATGGACTGGGGCCAGTTGTTGCTATTCTTCAAGAGTACGAGGAGCTGTAGAAAGTTCTCATTTACAGCACTGAAATATAAATCCACTAGATGAAGGTGGCGTATGATTGGGTTTGGCAGTATTCAATTTTTTATATAGAATCTTGGCAGATAATATCAATGTTTATTTTTAAGCTTTTCTTCCTGATTTTTATCTATTTAAATTTTATGTGGCAAGTGGGTCAGACAATAATTATTTAATGACAATATCCATTGGGATTTGAGAAGTTAATAACTATTAAACCATAAATTGTCAGCATCGCACACCAAAATATACAAAGTATGTATCATTAATTCAAACTCTAATATGTTTTCAAGCAGCATTTTTTTTTCTTTGCCTATATATAAATGTCAGTTATTATCAATGGAAATTTTTTTTATCAGACTATGTGAGTATGGTGAAATTGTTTACCGACATTTACTGATAAAAATCTAATTTTCCAAGCCTACATATGACACGCAATGCTCACTGCTCTAGGTGTTTTCTACCGGTGCAGAGAAGAGAAGGTTACTCACCTTGTGCAGTAATTGAGGTGCTTCAAGATGATTGTCCCTGTGTGTGCTCCACTTGAGGTGATGGAGTGCCCCTGTGCTTGTAACTGGAGATTTGTAGTTGCAGTGTCTGGTTGGGTTGCTGTCACCATCTCATGCTCCTTGTGACACCCACTCCCCCCTGGGGTTCCTTCTGTACCTCAAAGTATCTAGTGTGAAAACTCCAAAGTGGGGGGAGGTAGTGGAGTACCCAGAGGACAACCATTTCAAAGAACCTCAGTTACTGCACGAATAACCTTCTCTTCGTCTTCTTCTTCAACAAGTGTCCCTATGGGTGCTCCACTTTTAGATGACTGTGGAACAGTGCCCCTCAGTGGAAGGGAGGGGCTTCAGAGTTGCAGTCGTGGCGGATAAAACCATTAATCCAAATAGAGCATCTGACGATGAATGCGCTATGGCAGATGTTCTCAAACTGTGGTCTGTGGACCACCAGTGGTCAGCGAGAGCCATTCAGGTGGTCCGCGGATAGTTCCCTCTAAAGTGCACACAAGAGAATGAAGGGCCACTCACCTAATTAATGGAGCTGTGCAGGCCTGGCTCCACTAATTAGATGCCTGGACCCTGGAGAAGACACACATGTAAGATGAGGTGGTGGCCTTGCGGGGAATAAGGGGTAGGTGGTAGGGGGCAATGGTGTGAGAAGAGGGGGTGGGGAGAAATTGGGATGTGCAGGGCTGTGGCAGCCAGAGAAAGAGTTGACTTTCTCTAGCTCCAGGGCTGCGGCTGCTGGAGAGAGATGGCCCTCCTTCCCAGCCTCAGCTTGGGCTGCCACGGTGGGAGAGAGAGGGCACATCCATCGCATTAGAAAGGTAAAACTATTGATATGAAAATATGAATTGTGTGCTTTTATTTGTAGAACAAAAAAAGTTTATTATTATTAAGGTTTTTTTTATATAGTGTTTTTATCCAAAGCACTTTACAATAGTTAGTTAATGGTACAAACAACATTTCGAAAGATCATTAAGTGGTCTGCCGAGACCCACCAATTTTCAAGTGGTCCGTGGGAAAAAAAAAAAGTTTGAGAACCACTGCTATGGCATAATGTTGTGTGAAGGTGTGGGCTGATGCCCAGGTTGCTGCTTTGCTAATGTCTATAGTTGGGACATTGTTAAGGAAGGCTATCAAAGCAGATAGAGCTTTGGTGGAATGTGTGTGGGTCCCTGGTGGGGTTTTTAGGCTACATCTACACTATGGACCTTACAATGGCACAGTTGTAATGCTGCAGCTGTTGTTGTTGATAGCAAAAGTTAATGCACCCAGAGATCCACTTAGATAGCCTCTGTCTAGATATTGCATCTCCTTTTGATCATTCTGTGATGGAAAGGAATAATTGTGGTGACTTTCTGAAAGTCTCTGTTCTCTCGATGTAAACGGCTAGTGCCCTTCGGATGTCTAGGGTATGGAGTGTTGGTTCTCATTTATTCCTATGGGGATTTGGGAAGAACAATGGGAGATGAATGGGCTGATTAAGATGGAATGAGGAGACAACCTTAGGTAAGAACTTGAGATGCAGTTTTAAGGTAACCTTATTTTTGAAGAATGTTATATGGGCGGGGGGCTACTGTGAGGGCTCTCAGTTCCCTACCCATTGAGAGGACATGATGGTGATGAGGAAGGCCACCTTCATTGAAAGGCGAAGTAGTGAACATGTTGCTAGTGGTTCAGATGGGGGTTGAGTAAGGCCTTGTAACACGAGATTGACATCCAATGATGGAGTATGGGGTTTGTATTTTGGGGCAGATGTTACAAAGGCCCTTGAGAAAATGCTTGGTGATTAGAAGAGCGAAAATTGAGAACTCATCCATCTTGCAGTGGAATGTTGTGATAGCTGCGAGATGTACTTTGACTGAACTCTTGGAGAGGCCCAATTTCTTAAATTCCAATATATAGTCCAGTACCTATGGTAAAGGAGATGAAACCACCACGATTTGTCTATTTTGGCACCATGTATTGAAGTGCCTCCATTTGTGCAGGTCTGAGTTGAGTAGTTGGTCTATGACTATTTAACAGCAGCAAAGAATCCTGTGGCACCTTATAGACTAACAGATGTTTTGGAGCATGAGCTTTCGTGGGTGAATGCATCTGACAAAGTAGGTATTCACCCACGAAAGCTCATGCTCCAAAATGTCTGTTAGTCTATAAGGTGCCACAGGACTCTTTGCTGCTTTTACAGATCCAGACTAACATGGCTACCCCTCTGATACTTGACTATTTAACAGAATGTCTCTTATTTACCCTGAACAGGTCATTTTGGCTTCTTAGAGCCATGGAGTAGCTATCCCTGGAGGAGAAGTCTTGCCAGATTGGGGTGGTGAACCTGGTCCTCATACTGGGAGAGGAGGGGAGGTAGGAGAGGAAGAGTGCATGATGGGCACACGGCCATCTTTAGGACATAAGGAAACCACGTTTGTCTGGGCCATGTAGGGGCTATTATAATGACTCTAGAGTTGTCTGTCCTGATCTTCTGTATGACCCATGCTAGAAGAGATGCCAGAGGGAAGGTGTTCCATTTTATGAGAAAAGTATTGGCCAGGGAATGGGGACCCAATCCCACTCTGGAGCAGAAATGTGGGCACTTGTCGTTTTGAGTTGTCACAAAGAGGTCTATAGTTGGGGACTCCCACTGTTTGAATATATTCTGTAGTGCTCCAGTTTTGGGAAAATGTTCTGCTTAGTGCATCTGCAGTGATACGCTGTCAATGGGTCCCAGTATAGCCACTGTGGGTGGGAAAGGCACGGGTAGAGGCATCCAGGGATATCTGTACCAGTTCTGAGTTTCAGGTCCCAGGTGTTACAATGGACCTCCTCTGGCAGATGTATAGGGAGGTGAAGAATGATGGGAGTAGTAGATCTCTCCTTCATCCTCATTGTCCTCATCACTTGAAAAGGGAGGGAAAAATCTAGATGTTTTGTATGGAGCCTGCTGGAGTGAGGTCGATACCGAGGAGAGGACAGTCCAGCATTGAGGAGACTAGGAAATTCTTGTGGTGAAGGAATTGCAGCAGTACCAAGAGCAAAGGTATTGACGAAGGTGTTGGTGGTGGTACCGACATCTGGGGTGCAGTTGTTGGTGCCAGGGATAGGGCTCTGTGTACTGTGGAGACAGAAGGTGGGACCATAGCCTGCAGTGATGTTGAGCTGCTTGGTGCTGAGTGCTTCATCGGCTCCAATGGTACTGAGGCAGAGGGTTTCGCTTTCCCATTGCTACGCTTGTCCGAGCTAGCCTGCTTAGGGTCTTTGCTTATGAAGTGCCCACAATACTGGATGGTCTCTCAGAAGTGGAAGGTCCCGGTGCAGTTGGTACCGATAGGGGCTGCTGAGTTGGAGAATGGTGTTTCTTGGTGGATTCCTGAGGAGGGGAAGTCTGAGCCCACTTTTTAGTTGCCTTCTTGGTGGAGTGCTCTTTTGCCTGAGCCTGTAAAAGGGAGCCTCTGTCAAAGGCTGCTGTGAGAGACTGGCATCAGGGATCAGATGCGAGGTGCAGAGACTCCTCCATGATAAGGAGTTTCAATTGCGGGTCTCTTGCCTTCCTGGCTCAGGTTTTCAGGTTATGCCAGTGTGAGCACTTCTGCAGGATGGATGTCTTGCCAAGGCAGCGACACACTGTGAATGCCCGTCAGAGACTGGGATAGAGAGTCTGCATGTAAGGCAGTGTTTAAAACCAGGAGAGCCGGGCATGCCCCTCAGAGAAGGGCTTTCTCCCATGAGGGAGGACAATATGCTAATCTAAAGGTTCACTAACAACTGAAACTTATCCTAACATAAGAGAAAAAAGTTTTTTTTTTAAAAGAGAAATAAAATAAACAGTGAAGGAGAGGTAATTATAAACTAGCCAACAATGAACTATTCACTAAAAAACTAGACTAGCTAGGTTAAAGTACAGAGGCGCTGTTAAGTGCTCCAACTCAAGTCAAAGGCAGTAAAGGAGTGGGGATGGGGGTTACACAGCATTATGTAGCCACCTGAAGTGACGCGAGACGGGGACAGCACATGTGCGGCCCAACCAGGCACTGTTACTACAGATCTCCGATTACAGACAATCACCTGAACAGGAGCACCCACAGGGACACTCTTCAAAGAAGAACTGAGGGATTCAGGTTCCCACAGAAAGTTATGGGCAGATTTAGTGAGAAACTATGTATGAAGAGAAATTGCAGATTCTTCAGATTTCCTGAGAAGGCAGTTTCTGGCAGGAAGTTCTCTTGGCACACGTGCCTTTTTGCAGCAACACAGAGGAAAGGCACCCAACCATCCATACGAGACCACCACATTTTTCTGAGCCCTCATTAGCTCTCTATATATTCATTACACATTTATCTATTACTAAAACCAATACTGATGGACGGATGTCAAGGTTTTTCTACATAACCGGGCCTCCCAGACTTTCCGCTTGAGAAAGGACACCACCATCACTACTCTGATATGTTGATTTCAGTGAGAGTCCAGAAAACCCTACATTGCCAAATTTAATACAGCGCCAGCAATGGAATCACATAAAGCTGCAAGACATCAGACAATCAGAAACTTCTCAAAATCATAATCTCAGATAGTCTAATGTTTCCGAAAGACATGTCATTGAACCAGCTGCTAGAGATAGGAAGTTGAGTTTAACGTATCTGGTTTATTAGTAACATCCAAGACTTATTCTTAATATAAAGCACTTGCAGATTTCAGTCAATGGCTACAGAGAAAAGAGAGTCTTTTCAAAGAGGCACATTCTCCCTTTATTTTGCAAGCAGACAGATCTCCCATTAGTCTCAATGGATACTTGCACTATGAAGAGCATAATGTCTTTATACACACAGGCATAGCTTATTATGTGAACGTGTGTCAACAAGCTGACACTTCAGTACAGCCACCCTTCAACTAACCTAGGACTTGGGCTACCTAGGTTCAAGTCAGTGCTCTGCCACCGACTTTTAAAATGACATTGGACTAGTCCCTTCCCCTCTCCGTGTCTTAACTCCAGGCCTGAACAATGAGGATAGTAGTACATTGCCTCACAGAGCTTCTGTGATGGAAAATACGTTACAGATTGTCAGGTGCCCAGATAGTACGCTAATCGGGGCCTAAATACTTACAATCGAGAGCTAGGGCTGAGCTTTTGAAAATAATTCAAGAGGTATTTTCATAGAGTTTAAGGCCAAAAGGGACCCCCAAGTCATCTAGTCAGACCTCCTGTACGGCACAGGCCACCAGCACCAGCCAGTGCCCGCACTCTGACCCCAGCTGTCACATTACAGTACACAATTTAGGTATGATATTGCTGTTCTTTTATGATGATACTTCAAAAAATATATGCAGCACGTCCTTAACCTGTGGAATTTAATTGTCAAAAGGTATCATCGAGGAGCTTAGTAAGAATCAAAAAAAGTATTCAGTGTTTATATAGGTAAGGAGAGTATCCAGTTAAATTAGATAGCATACCCCGCCTTCCCCCCCTTTTTTTTAAAGAAGGGATATAAGTCCTGGTGATTCAGGGTATAAGCAGCTGACCACAGTTGCTAGCACATAACCTATTAAAGCAGCAGGTATTTGTCAGTGTCAGAGACAGGATAGTAAATAGACCACCGGTCTGATCCCACCTGGCACTCCCTATGTGATGTACCTCTCTCTTTGTGCTGAACAATTTAAGGTGTTCTCCTCAAGGACATTATTACTTTGCCAGCTTTCAGAATGCATGGTAGATTTTCTTCTTACAACAGGCAGGATTTTACTGAGGTTTACTTCTATCTTTTGGCTGGTAGCATTTTATAAACTCAGATGATCATAGCTAACATGTTATTGTGCAATTTGGATGGAGGGATCACCTTCTGCCACTTTGAAAGTCCAACGTTCAAATGCCTGAACAGAAAAATTTGGAGATTGTCTCTCCAGGCATGCATGCTTTTGTGATTAGAAAAGTTGCATTCAAACATTTACCTTACAACGTCTCAGAGCTGTCCTGGCTTTACTAACTCATTCCCCAAATCTCTCTGTGAACCTACCTACTTATTTAGCTTACAACCCAAAAATGCTAAGAAGCACATTAACATTTCAATTTTACAATTATCTACTGAATATCTAAAAGATTAGCTGAAAGGGGAAATCACCTTTTTGTCAATATAAAAAATGCAAGCCACTTCAATGGACAAAATTCATCAGAAAATGTGAGTAATGAGCAGTGATGAGGATTTTCTCTTCTTGCTAGTTTTACATTATATGCGATCTGATTTGATAGTATATGCTGAAAATTTGCTTATGACCAAATAAAAAAATAAAATAAAATAATAAAAAAATGAGGAAAGTGCTCTTTTTGCTGAAGCAGGATCTTCTACCACAGTGAGAATTTCAACGTACTTTTGTTGAATTAACAGAAATGTTAAAGCACAAACCCCCAATGGCACTGAAACTCAGACAGACCAGGACCTCCCAGTTGTTCCCAGATCATCCAAATATTTAGAAATAACAAGCAAGGAGGTTCCATTTAAGACCAAATTCAAATCATCTCTCTCACCTTGTTGTTCCCTCAATCTGTTATTAACAATGAGTATTTACAGATGTTTCATCCCAGAAAGATGCCAAACGGTCTAAAAGCCGATCTAAGTATATAGTATGCACCAAGATCTGCTACAGATAAAGCTGAATTCCACTTTCTATTCTGATCCTAGTGAGATCCCAGATTGGGACAGACGTTAACTGTCTCTTTGGAAGTAAAGTTTCTGCATGCACCTGAGTTTTCATGTACAATTTAACAATGGGACTAATCAAAACCCCACTGAAGTCAATGAGCTTTTCTATTGATTATAATGGGCTTTAGATGAAACCCAATATAACAGGAGTTTTGATATATTTGTATGTTGTCTTTTCTAAAAGGAACTGAAGATCACATGTAATCATGGTTAACAGCTAAATTCTTGTCTTGATGTTGCCTTTCTCACAAGGCCAGAATAATCCCTAGGACATGTTATTTTTGCATGATGTCACAATCACATTTAAGGAAAACATTTGAACCACTTAATTCAAAATCTCAGGGGTCAGTTCAGAAATAGTTTCTATAATACATTTTCTAATGCTTTAACCAGTCAAGTGTTAAATGTGTGCAGACAGGGGACTTCCAGCAAGTTCCTGGCAAGTCATAGATCTCTGAGTCAGGAAATTTTCTGTGTTAATCCAGTTTTTCTTTTTAATTAATCCCCATTTCACCTAGTTTTGCATCACTCTGCACAATGCCCCCCCCCTTGGTGTTTAGACTTTCCAAGTATCTGCAGGCATGCATTCTGTTCCCCCATACTTGTTGCTCACCTTAACTATATTTTTTTTTCTAGGTTTTTCCTTATAGATTAATCTGTGTTGTACTTTAGTCATTTTCTGTCACTTCTTTGATTTCCCACCTCTGTGTCTCTCTCTCTCTGGTAATGGATGTACCCAGAAATGAATGGTTCAATAGTTGCATGGCAATGGAGTATGTGAATAAAAATATCACCTTTAGTAGCCTTCTCCTCAGGGATGCAGTAGGCTTGGCAATAGTTTGGTAAGTGGGTAAATTCCTCAGTCATTCCCCGTCCCCTTGTGCTACAGCACATAGAGCCTCACAGAGCTCCAAATGGCCAGCCCCGGCCCTCCTAGCACAAGCGTCTCACCTTCTTCTTGCTGTCAGATAGTGAGTTTGTACTGGTTCTGGCATATTTAAGGCTTTTGATGCATGTGGGTGGGCAGAATTTGCTCGACATCCTTGATCCACAAATCACGGCCCTGATTCTGCAAAGTCTTATACACGTTTCACTTTAAGTACGAGTAGTTTCCTGCCTAGTCATAAAGTTAAGAGTGTGTGTGAACGCTTGCAGGATTTTGATCCATGTTTCCAATCTTCTAGGTTAGTCTGTATTATTTCTCTGGCCCAAGAGTGTTCAACAACTTTCTATCAGGTATTATCTGCAAATTTCATTGATGTACTCTAGACCTTCCACAGCCTATTAATGATGTTTTAAAACTCAAGTTTGTTTGCCAGGATTTGTTCTTCAGTCCCACACATTGCTTGTTTCTTTTGATGACACTATTCTCTGTATGTTTATGGATTGTCCTCTTATTTGTTTCATTATTTTACTAAGGACTGACGTTCAATTTAACTGAGTCACTCCTCCCCGATTATGTTTTTTTTCTTTTTAACTTCAGTACCCCATTTGCTTTCTCCCAATCTTTAGGTACCTACCCAATCAACAGTAACTTTTCAAAAAAGTAATTCTCAGTAGTTCTGTAAATTAGGGCTCATCTACCCACTGCACTAGATCACACTAGAGTGGCGTAAATTCTAGCAGGCACTAGTTTGGGGCACACTAGCTGGTATGATGTGTGGACCCTGCTGGCACACAATAAAAACTCCCTAGTGTGCATTAACATAGTACTGTTTGAAACAGGACTGCATTAATATGCACTAGGGAATTTTCACTGTGCACCAGCAGGGTCCACAAGGACCAGGTAATGCAAAACACCCTAACGTGCTGGAATTTGCACCGCTCTCGCATGGACAACCCCTTTGTGAGCTAATTCCTTAACACTCAAGATGCATAACATCTGGATGCACTGAGATGTGTATCTGAATTTTCCAAGGTGTCCTGCACCTATTATTTTTAATGAAGATCTACTTGTACATGCTTCTTGTCACTTCCTCATTTCCCAAGTTCTTTTAAATGGTAGATGAAAAGACTCCCAACAATCCCAGCCCATTCTTTTAGAGTCCTCATTAATCTTTATTAGGTATCTAGATGCTGATTCAGAAGGGATGTACAGATGCATACAGATAACTTTAAGAACGTGAGCAGTCCCAATGACACTCAAAGTCAGGCATATTCTTAAGTACGTTGCTGATTTTTTGGCCTTATAGAGGCCTCTCAGGGTATATCTAGGTCCTTTTACTAACTGGCTGAATTTTTCTCTAGTATTGCCATTAACCCGTACATCCTTATAAATACTCTTAACCCTTAAAACACTTTTTGCTATCATGAAGTGTGTGCGTGTGCATCTGCATGTGTGCTCTCTTCAAGTCTTATCTGACTATATGTTCGGGTGTGGTCCCCACAATGCTTTTCCATTTCCAGTAAAGTTTTTTTTGTACTCACTGTATCTTTGAACAGGTCCTTCTGAAGCCACTTCTTGTTCCTTATAATCTTCTTTTTCAGAGGAACCGCAGTCTGTTGTACCTTAATTATGGTATTGCAGCATTCCTAACCCCTCTTCCACACAAGTGGATTTTAATAATTTCTTCCATTGCACCTTGTTCATTAGGTTTCTTCATTTTCCCCAAATCTGCTTTCTTGAAATCTAATACTCTTGTACTACATTGGTTCATGACCCCTTTCCTCACCATGTTTAATTCAAGTAGCATGCAATCTCTTTCCCGTTATTCTTAGCCTCTCTGTCAGTAACATTCAGCATTCTTGTAGAAAGACTCAACTAAAAGCAAATGGCTTGGCTTAGGTTTTGAAGAGAACAACCAATCTCTTGTTACATAAAGCGACCAACATAATGACACTCTGAGGGATGTTTCTTACCTGAGCATAAAAGCTTCATAAATGTTGCAACCTAGCTGATGCAAATATAAAACCTCACATATCATGTAAAGAAGGTCATAAATTCTTCAAAAATAATGAATTCACAAAAAGTTCATGGTCATCTTGCTTTATTATCACTTTATTATTCTGAAGTTAGTGCAGGTCTAACAAACTGTACAATCATACCAGAAACTGTGACTATAAATGTAAATACTCAGCTTAGGTTAGATAACATATTTAGGAAAGCAACAGTGGTCCAGGTAACTGTTTAATACTCCCTCAATCAGCATATGCACTTAAAAAGTTTCAGATTTTCATTAAAATGCTCTTAATGCTAATTTAGCCACATATATAGGCATCAAATTGTTTCCTACAATATTTCACAGCTTATTATTGAAGCTCTATATTTTATTATTAAAGCATTTAACCGTATTGGCAAGATAAAGAATTTCCAGTGATTCATTAAAAATGTTTTGTGAATTCAAATGATGGCTTCTGTAAACCAGGCCAAAATAACTTTAAATACATAAACAGCAGATAATTATTAGCCGTTATTTGTTTAGTAGATCAGTAAAAAAAACAACCCCCTCCAAACTAACAGTCTATACTAACTAATAATTGTTTTAGTTTATGGCATCTTTATTTCCTGTACTTTACATTAAGTCACATCATGTGAGTCCTTAGGGTCAGTACAGAAGCAACAATACATACACAGCTTCTAGGATTACACACCTATGGCAGTAACAGCAGAATTTGTCTTTGGTCTGCTTAATCTCCACCCACTCACAACAGGAATTCAGTATTTCCCGATGAGAATGCTACAACCACGGAGGGATGGCAGACAGAGGGAGTAAGTCTAAAAGAAGAAGAAAAGGCAGGAGAGGAAGTGGGAAGGAAGCAGCAAAATCCAGTGGCCTACACTATACTATTGGTAGCTTATTTTTGACTATCTGAGAAGTTATTTGCTCTTCTGGACCTTAACCAATAAAGAATATTTGATTTAGTGAAGATTTAGATTATTTAAAATACTGCAGTGCTTGCGTTTACAATGCAGAGTAGTCACTAACTGTTAAGCGGCCACTGAAAAGCTAACCATACTGCTATATTTTGACTATATATTTAACCTTGACTTTCTGACTGAACTGGAATAGACAACACAGTATTGCCCTGCCCAGACGATCAGCTGAATTTAAAAAACACCAAGAAGTCAGATTTGTGAGCACTTGAAAACAATGGCAGAGAAATTACTTAAAGTGCTAAATTTTTTAAACAAGCAGCTCCTTCTCCAGCATACTATATTTGAATGTGTATTACAGCCATCTGCAGGTAGTAACATTTGCAGTACGCATCTGGATAGTTTATACAACATGCCAATATACAAATCCTTTCTCATCAGCATTCCTGTGTGTCCAGGGAGTTTCAAACTGATACACAGAACTATTCAGAAATGTCTAACATGCCCCATTTTCAAAATATATTTCTAACAAATGAAATATACTTTGCAGCACACAAATGAAGATTTCTCTATAAACATACAGCTGTAAAGAGGATTTTAGAGCAAAGTCCATCTAACCGCCTTGATACGATGAAAAACAATCGATAATTTTTTTTACGGTGGCATTTCTAATAATCTTTCTTAATTTGAAGGCTACACTACATGAATCACACCATTGCTTGCCAGTAAATTGAAACACCACTCCAATGAGTAAGTATTCTGCTGAGTGTTCAAAGGAAATGAAAACAGTCGGGAGTAATGGGAGTATGTTTATCTGTGTTCTTTTGTGGGATTACTTGTATTTTGCTGTTGTGTCTATGTTTTCATCATTGCCGAAGAAGCTTGAAAGCAGGTGAGCTGCAGGTGCATACTACTTTTAAATTTGTTTAGTAGCTCTTCTAATAACCTGTAAAAAAGAAAACATTGTATAACTTTGGTGGTTTAGAGTTTACAGATTTGGGGTGTTGCAAGTTAGGTTTATCCATTTATTTAGAAGGTAATTAATGTGGCATATATTCCAAGCTCTCTGACCTTGGACACATTAAGGAAGTAATATTTTTGTATACATTAAATAGTTAAGTTTCTCCAACATAGCATACCAGGAACAAATATGCACTACTACAAAAGCAGGTACTGTAGATGCACACCTATTTTTTATCTTTTTTTTAAACTACTTATTGTGGGTAATGCAAGGAAAATCTTACTCTTTTGTGTTCAACTTCCTTTAGTACTTTCTTACCCTCTGTGACAAAGTTCCTCCTCTACCTTGGTGGGTCCTGCACTTATTGGCAGATTTGCTCACTTTGTTTGTTTTTACTATTCAAGAGAATTATACAATCATAGCACATTTTATTTTAAGCAACATGATTAGGCTTACCAATACATTCAAGTGTATCGGATTTAGCCCACAGTCCTTAGATAAGCTCCTTCTCTAGTGTCTGACTCAGGAGATCTGGGAGTTTGGGGGGAAACCCGTGACTATTTTCTACCCCTGACGGACTCTACATCCAGCGTTCCAAGCCAGAAGACCTCTGGATTGCAGCATGTCTATAGTGCCTCCTGTAACAGCTGCATGACAGCTACAACTCCCTGGGCTACTTCCCCATGGCCTCCTCCAAACACCTTCTTTATCCTCACCACAGGACCTTCCTCCTGGTGTCTGATAACACTTGTACTCCCAGCAGCACACCCTCTCACTCTCAGCTCCTTGTGCCTCTTGCTCTCAGCTCCTCACAGGCACTTCCTCTCCCCTAGCTCCTCTCCCCCTGACTGGAGTGAGCTCCTTTTTAAACCCAGGTGCCCTGATTATTCTGCCTTGATTGGCTGCAAGTGATCTAATCAGCCTGTCTGGCTTAATTGGTTCTAGCAGGTTCCTGATTACTCCAGTGCAGCCCCTGCTCTAGTCACTCAGGGAACAGAAAACTACTCAGCCAGTGACTAGTATATTTGCCCTCTACCAGACTCCTGTACCACACTGGCCTGGGTCTGTCACATCTCCCACAGTATCATGTCAGACAACTGAATGCTCTGAAGTATTTTTACATCCTTTGGTAACAGATCCTGTATAAACCACTGTGAGAGACCGGATACTTGAACACAGAGACTTCTGATTCGTTTTAGTATGAAAATTCTTATAATTTTTCACAATACAGCAGGAAAATGACAAATTCCATTGCAGTGACACTAACAGACACATACTGGAAGCAGCAGCTTTCAGAGAATCAGTAGCGGAGCATCGGGAATGTTAGGACCAGATTGTGTTAACTTGCCACTTTTTCTTATACTCCCACAAGCTTGTTCTTTTAGAACGCATCACAAGGAGCCTGTTTTTATGTGGCTGAATAGGATGATAAAGGAAAATCTTACTTAAAGCTTTAGCAGTTATTTCTGTGTTCTCAAATACAAGGTAAACTTAAATCAGATCAAATGTTGGCACTGGTTTACAAATATATATATATAGCTGATGTTTAGATGTACAACAACCACGTTATACTTAACCTGCTGCATAATGGGACAGTAAAAATGATGTGCTCATGGAAGAACATAGCCTCAGAGGTTGTATTCTTTTGCCTTCATACAAATGCTATCTTCAAAAATAATTTTTCATTTAAAAGGTGACCTGCAAAAGAAAAAGTAGTCTTGCTTCTCCCAGTCTCCCCCCTTTTTTCCCCTTCTTATGGTCTAGGTCTAGTTAGACTGTAAACTCTTTTGGACAGAAAATGTTTCTCTCTGTGTGTCTGTATAGTGCCTATCACTCTGAAAACAAACAAAATAATGTTAGGTTTCAGAGTAGCTGCACAAAATAATGTGGTCTGAACTTTTTTTTTTGTTAAAAGTCTGGTTTGCTACTTAGGAAGACTCTATGATGCCTGGAGAACTAGTGAAATGGCAAGATCAAAAAAGTCAAGAGACTGAAAGCTGAACAGATGCAAGGTAATGAGATTTTCCATCAGGCTATTTAACATGCTTTATTGTTTATGTTAGCACCTACTGATCTCAAGATAATTATTTGTGTCACAGGTATGGCTAGAGGCCTCAGATGAGACTGGGGATCTCACTGCACTAGGCACCGTACATATATGTAATAAGAGACAGTTCCTCCATCAAAGAATTTACAGTCTAACATTAGAGAAAGGATGGGAGAAAGGAAGTATCATTACCCCCATTTCACAGATACAGAACTGAGACACAGAGAGATTAAGTGCCTTGTCCCAAGTCACACAGGAAATCTGTGGTAGAGCTGGGAATCGAAACCAGATCTCCTGAACAATAGTCGAGTGCCTTAACCACAAACCATCTTTCCTCTTCAGCTACAATGCATATGGAATATTTGTGACAGGGTATCTTTGTTAAAGATTCAGTGCTCCCATTGCTTTAACTAGATCACACTGAACATCTCAGAGTGACAAGAAATTCCTCCAGCAAAACCAGGGAAAATCAGAATTCCTATTTCTAAGGTAAAATTAAGCATTTTTGCGGGAGGGGGAAACCCCCAAACTTGGAGGTCTACATCAAAAGCAGCGAGAAACAGCAGCCTACACAATTTTATAAAATCCATTGCAGGCTTCCTTTAAGCAGCTGCCAATCATTTCCTTCCAAAAACAAATAATAGGTTGTGTGCTGTAAAATTAACAGGTGCTTGGCTTTCCTAAGGTCGGTGAGTGAAAACACAAATTAATACCCACTTCCCCAACAGCCCCTCTGGGAAAGGCTACTGAGGACATCCATCATTCACACGCAGGCTATATTTCAATATTACATGGAGTGTATTATTGGTAACACCAGCAGCTCTAAATCATTCCATAAAAAATACATTTAACATAATTATTTTTAACTGTGTCATGAATGGCATGGGGAGTTTACAGATGTAGTGGTAACATACCTGAGAAAATAATGTAAGGTATAGAACACATCCTTAGCTCTCTGGTCCTCAGAGCTGCCCTCTGAGTGGAGGTAGAGCTGTAAAAACTGTACAGTACTTTGTTTTTGAACCGCCCTCTGTAGTTCAGTGCACAGTGGTTGAAAACATACCAAGCTCTATGGGTTTGTCTGAAAGTTTAATTTCGATGAACTCCAATTGCAAAGGGGAACGTTCCTTAACCCCAAAGAGGCTCCTTTTTTATCTTCAGACCCTCCTGGAGAGCTGTGAAAGGTGGGGAGAGGTCTTGAGGCTTGTGGATGGCAGGAGCAAGGAGTAATTGTTGGATAAATGGATGGAGGCCCATTGCAAGGAGGCAGGGTTCACAAATTTTGTAGCTGTGCAAGCATCTTTTGCTTGTGTCTACAGAATATTGAACTAAGGTGATGTCTGAATGGATTCTGTGCAAATGTTTCACATGTCTTTGGTTTCAGTTTCATAGAACACAAACCAATATCAGGTTTGTTTTTCTGAGATGTGTGCACGTGTGTTTGTGTGTGTAAATACATTTGTTATGGGCTCAACATTGTAAAGTGCTGAGCACTCTGGCCCCAAACCAGCAAAGCACTAATAACATACGTCACCTTAAATGTGTGAATAGGCCCATTTATCACATGGCATTACTTGCACGCTTTAGTCTAAGTGCATACTTTAATTCTTTGCTAGACTGGGGTCACAGTGGCCATCATCTTCAGATCTGAATCCTTCTTGGTCAGTATCAAGGGCTCTTGTATAATACAATTAGATGATGGTATAAGTGGCTATTTTTAAAGAAGTTATTAGTTTTTAATTATATTCCAGAATCTAAGCTCTCATTTAGGAAAAAAATGAAGTTTCTAGGCCTTATAGTTGTGAAAAAACAGTGGAAATGAACACAGCAACATTTGCTTGAATTTGCTGACCGCCTGAAACAATAGGTGTGGAAACGTGAATCTGTCCATTCACCACAATGAGTGTTAACTCTGAAAGTTAATTATGACCATTTAAATGTCAGCACTATTTTTGATTTTAGTCTAAACATCAAGCTAACGTGCTTATCCACCATTGTATAGATACTGGTTTAGATGTAGCATGGCAGAATGCCTTTGTCAAGGGCTGCTGGGATGGGGAAAGAGGAATTAAATTTCTTCTTCTTCTGAATTTAAAGGAGCGCTACATTCCCCTCTTATTTAAAGCCTTTGGATTACAAAACCAAACAAAACTGTCTTCCAAGTTCCCCAAAACATCAATTGTCAAAGCTTCAGTTTTCCTCCCTGGCTATTTCTCCAATGCAGTTATTGGTATTCAACAGAATAAGACAATACAGCACACTGAAACTTGAAAATTAGCATGAAAAGCTATAATTGACTGTAATTCAAAAATGATACTGTATTGATTACACTGGACTAGGGAACAGAGCAGTGCAACATAAAGCCAAAGTTTCTGCTGTAAAATTTAGGTCTAACATCCCACACTGAATCAGGGCTTTGTCCTGAATCAGGGCTGCCATTCTGTGACTCACAAAAGTCAAATGCCATAACTTATTCTTCAGCACCACTCTCTTGCTACTGCACTAAAAAAAACAGTGCTCTTGCATGTGGTATTATAAATGTTAAAGAAAGTACACTTACTTTTTGTCTGCTCCACTTAAGAGTTGCGGCAGGGCTTCCAAAGCTTGCTTAAAACTTGAGCTGTAATGCAAACATATTTAATTTTAATTTAACTTTCTCTCACAGCCTCCCTCCGTATCTTCATGAATACATACTTCAATTTATGAAATGTTTTGATTGAGCTAAATTAATACATTATCAACTCAATACCTCAGTCTTATGTATAATTTGAACATAGCCAGCCATAGGCTCAGATAGACTTCTCGCCTGAAGAAATTCCACAGCCACTGAAAATACCTGATACCAGATAAACCCTGGAGACTGACAGGAAAAATATTCATGCTGAACACAGTTGTTGTGAGGGGCCATAGAGGAAGAGGCAGTCTCTGAAATAACCGGTCTTAGTCATTTATGGTCCTATAAATAATAGTTAACAATTTGAATTTCACCCAGAAGTGAACAGGAATAAAATGAAGAGTACGAAGTACAGATGTATATGCTCTCACTGACTTGCTGTACGTAAGAGACAGGCCATTCCAAGAGTCCTACACAGAGGGTGTTACAGTAGTCAAGTGCTAAGTTGACAGAGCTGTAGGTAACAGTGTCAAAATCTGCATTCAAGTGAGAAGGGTACATTTTGGCCAACAGAAGATGAATTAAGGTATTCCTGGCCATTATTTGTAGTGGGGAGTCCAGGAACCAGGAGGAACTTAATGAGACCCAGAGACTGTGAATCACTTTGTTTTGATTGCAACAAGCAGCATTTTCATCTTATCCAATCTGTGTTTATGCCAAACTGTTTTCATCCAGATACCTATCTCTGCCAGACACTTGGAGAGCAGGGAAGCAATACTCCCCAAATTAGGTGAAAAGATACTGCTCAAAATCTGATCATAAAAGTAACAATATTTCCCATTATCAGAGATGAGCTTAACAACAGAGTATTCAAAGTATGCCACTGTTTGAACTTAATTTGAAATAAAATTTCTTTAAACAAATATTTAAACTGTATTTAGTGGTTTTTTCATATTTATCAGGCATTTCATTTTAAATCAAGAGCACAAGTTACTTAGCATCTTACTTGCTTTCTGGCGTTAGGTATACGGCCACAGCATCTCTCAATGCATAAATTTCAAGCCTTGCCTAGAGACAGAATGTAACCATTGTTACAAATTTAAAACATTCTTTGGTTAATTAAACATATATGTCACAAAGCCTCTCGCCTGTTTTCAGAAGCAAAATACTTCTGCACACTGCAACTTTAAGCAGCCTTAACTTCAATAACTTGTTTCCTGTATTTCTGGTTACCACTCTGCCATGTCAGTTAAGAAGTGCTACAGGAACTATTACATATTTGTGAAATTGAAGCCAAATTGTTTATCCAATCACTATGTAATTGTCTCCAAACAAAGAGCGGTCTCCCAGTAACAGTACCAAAGTATGAACTCTGGTGCTCTTTTTTTGCTCTGAGATAGCACTTCCATGCTTTTCTACTTTTAGCTATTGCTTTCTACAGGGCAAGATTAGCACCTTACAGCACAGTTTGGCCAGAGAGGAAGAAAACACGAGAACAAAAATTGGTTAATACACATTTTAGTCTGGGTTTTGCTGCTGAATTAATTTTCTTCTTCAGATGAGGAAGTAGATGGTTCTGCTCCACTTGTCTCATCTGTCACTTCGCTGGGTATACAGGCTTGGGGATTTTACCTCAGCAATGTACCTGTTTGTCAATTTCCAGCTAAACAGGCTACGATGGAAAATGAAGTTTGGGTACATTTCTGAGGTAAAAGTGAATCAAGCAGGGTTTAAGAGATCTTCTTTGTTCTCATTGAAATAATTTCCATCATGGATTTTATGCGAAGATGGTAACACCATGACTTTGATCAATACTTAAAAATCCCATTTACACATTTCTTTCTCGAAATGAATTAAAGCCACAAACTTCATCATAATTCACAATCAGCTTTTGTTCAGCCCATTACAGAGATTTTGGTGGATCCAACCATAGGAAATGCAGAGACTGATCCAACTTAACCAAAGTTAATGTAACTACGTCAATTTTCTAATTAAGGTTTTTAAACTCTAACTTACATATTTATTTTCAACTGTAATGAAGGCTTTTGTTTGGGAATATCTTATACAAATATCATACATACACAGTTTTTATTTTTCCCTGCTATATAGGCAGCCAGCATAGATTTGTGAGTTAAGGGTGCAGGACTTCCTGGTAAGCATTAGGATTTAGCTGACCACCAATTTTATGTTAAGGAGAAATGTTTCTCTTGTAGGAAAATGACAAGCATAGATGGGCCGTCTCAACTTTCTTGAACATCTTGTAGGTTCTTTCAGGATGAATGGGTTAGGATTTTTGAGAGCGGGGTGCCTTAGGCGCTTTTAGACCCTGGTTCTGCCACCAATAAAATTTTGAGTTCTTGGGTTTTAACGTAACACTAAGTTGTGTAGTTATGTTTCAGTTTTAAGAGGCAAAAGCCCACTGTGGTAACGGCACATTATCAGGAGCCATAGTTTATGCCTAACATGAAGCACAAGGCTGGGGAGTGAGTGAAGCCTGGATATGTAGGGAGTGTCTGATCAGGAGAATGGCTGTTAAATACAGTTTGAGGCATCTTTCGTCAAAGCTCAGTTCTTTCCACAGGGAATGGGTATTTTTGAGTAGTTTGGTATGGTCCATATCCTACCGGTTTCGGTACAATCAATCTATCAATAGTGAGGGTTGATTATGGCCAGAATGGTAGAAAGGGAAATGCAACTGACAAATTTTTCTGCTGGAAGAGACAATTCTTTCAGTTATGGGTTCAGGGAGTGAGTTCAGTAAAAGGTGGGCTACTTATTCAACTCAAAAGTTAATTGTGCAGAGCCTTATTTACCAACCTTACCCGGTTGTGACAAGAAGTCCTTCAAACATGAATTCTCCCTCAAATGCTACTCTACCAGCAGTACTTGGAAAGTATTACAAATATATTTAAAATCAAAACTGTACATACGGTTTATAATATGGTGGGATTTAATATTTACATTTCCCCACACCAGATGCCAAGACTGCTGGAGAGAATATCAGATGGCAGCTGGTAGTTCCTGCAAGTCCTAGAGAGGCAGTATGTCAGAGAAAGTGCCTGTTGAGTCAAAGGGAGCTTTCTTTCTTCTTTAGATTTTTCTAGGACTAGTTCAAAGTAATGGAGCAATCAGAAGTGAGCAGGGCAGTGTTAAACTATCTGTCTTACCCACAGATTGGTAAAGTGCCACCTCTTCCATGGTATGAGTTCAAATCAGGCACTGCCACAATCTGAAAGACCCTGCCACACAGTATAGGTCATTTGTTTAAAAAAATCATAAGCTTGATTTAAAAACAAAAATCAAATATTTGAATATAGTCCTGAGACTTTGCCTTTAACAACATTATACAACTATTGTGAGTAAACTCCTCATCTCTCCAAAATCCTTTTTGGAAAATATGCACAATTAATGGTATGTAAACTACCAGAATGCTCATATATGCCAGTATGGAACACAAAGCTCCTTTGTATCAGACCACTGTGTATTACAACATATCACATTTCAGTCTCAAATATTTTCCTTCTCTCCTTGTCACATTTGTGAAATACCATATGTATTTAACACATTTACATGTAATTACATTTTAAATATACACTAGTTAATTCCACCCTTGTAATTTCACTAGGCTATGGAGTCTTCTGCTCCAATTAAGTTTAATTGCGAACTAAAAAACATAAATAGTCTATGGACCTCCTCTTTAAATGTTAAGTTGATAATACTCTACATTGTATCTTCAATACAAAGAGTGTAATATATTTTTAAAAATAAACCAATTTTTGTTAAGATTTTCAGTTACTTTAGAATTCTAAAATGAATCTGAAAGAACAGTAAGATGGGTGTTGGCTGCAGATTTCTATTTCTTTTATCTGCATCATTAAGCATGGGTTTTAAAAGCTAAACATACTTTTTAAATAGAAGACATGGAAGAACTGAAGTAAAACCTGAATATGAAGATATTTTAAGATGTACAATTAATTGACTGGACTACAAACAATTCACAGACCATATATAGCCTATTGGTATTCCTCAGTCAAAAGATTCAAAAGCATTGACTTAAAAGTTTTGTCTGGGTAAGAACTATTGGACCTGATTCTATGAAGAATGTGATTAAACCATGTATTCTATAAATATTTTACTAATGAAGCACCAGGGTTATAGTTATTTACAAAACCCTAAGAACTTACCCTTCCTTGAACCTTATTGGGAAACTTAATTTCACAAGAAAAGCACTCAAAATAATTTGTTAGAAACAATGGGCCAGCACACATTCCCGTCCACCTCTGTTTATTAAAATACTGTACTCTGTTCACAATTCATTTGCTCATTGTTAGTATTGGTTCATCTAATCTGAAATGGGAATGGCAAGATTTTTGATAAATGGTTCTTTAAGACTTTCTTTAATGGTAATTTTTGAAAGTGTTTCTGCAGTGATATCATTTTGCAGATATTTTGCAGCTATGCCTTCCTTTGGAGTCGCACAATACAGGAAATGTTTTTATTCTCTCTCCAAACAGTGAAATAATATACCACTACGACACATCACTACACTGGCCTTTCCACACTAATACCAACAGATCTAAAAACAAGCTATAAAAGAACAATTAAAAACATTATTAAAACCAAAATCTTTGCAGACAAAAATAAGAACACAATCAAAATATTTAATTGGCTGCTGTAAAATAATGGGTAAAAATATAACTTCTACAACAGCTGTTGCTTGCATTTGAATACAAACAGGCTATTATGCTACAGTCCAATAACAATGGGGAAATCTCTCTCTCTCACTTTCTAACTACAGTATTTCCAATTTTCACAACTCAGAAACAGAAACTCAAGAGTCTTTATCTACCTGTAAAGCTCCATTTTTACTGAACGATGATACACACTGCATCAGTCGACTTAGTTCTTCAGCAACAGATTCCACAAGCCTTGACAGTACTCGAGGCACTAATTCCTTAGAGATGGTGAATACCTGCCGGTTTTCAATAAGAGTTATGAATTGGGTATCTGCATAAATATTTATATTGCACCTTAGTATGGACATGGAGAGTTAACCTTGATTGCATTTTTCATTGCTTTTCCCAGAAGCACCTTATCTTCTTCTCACTGCTCAGCCAGTTTGTTCCACCTGTTATGGCTTGTCATAAACCTAGACTGAAAACTCTCTTGGACTGTCTTTTTTGTTACTTGCTTGTATAACACTGAGACCAACAGTGCCTGGATTCCCAATTAGGGTCCATAGTTGCTGCCATAATTCAATTTAATAATAATACAAGATCCATCTCCTAAGAAGCTTACAAATAGTAGAGTAATAAAACAAATAGATAGGCGCTGAAATGAGATCAAACAGTGTCAGAGACCTGAAGCTTGGCAAAAAAGCCGGGTTTAAGGAGAGATTTAAAGACAGCAAAAGACTGTTAGTGCACCGGAAGAGGGATAATGTTTCAGATAATTAGGAGAGAAAATTGGGCGGAACACTGGGCAAGAGGTGGGTAAGAGGAAATGAGATTGGCTCTATAGGTAGAGCAAAGTTGTGTTAAACCTTGATGATGAAAATGAGGAGCAGTGTGGATTACATGTGGAAAAGAGAGGGGAAAGAAAAAGGGATGGTGATTTGAGGAGGAAATGATGTGATCAGAGTCATGGGGAACGATGATGATTTTGGCTAGAAATTTCATTATTAATTTATTCAGATTTCTTAAAAAAACAAGCAAGCAAGCAACAACAAATGATTGGGTCACACTTTTGCTACAGGACCTTTGCTTTATGTTAAAGTCAGGAGCGTGTCTGATTTGACAATGAAAAACTGCTTTATAGAAATGCATAATCAGAAACACCAGTATGTGGATGAGTAAAACTCTCATATGAATTTAGGAACCAGACCCGATTTTTCACAATATATGTGAGAGTGATGTGTCATGAATCTCACAGACTAGACAAACAGTAAAATAACAGATTTGCACGACAGCCAAGGCATACTGACCACACATATGCTGGCTATCAGTCACTCAACTGCTACTTCAAATAATCATCTTGCTTTTAACTGCTTTGACCCACAAAAGCCAACAATTTTGGTCACATACAGAGAAAAACGGTAAAAGCAAAATGGGTGTTGCTGAGCAATACAACACAAGCATACCAAGAAAATGACCAAAGCCTTCTACTAAGGAGAAAGTATTTGTACCCACAATGGCTATTCTCAACGTTACTTGACAGAACTCAGGAAAAAAATTCTCAGTCATAGTAGATTACCACATTTTTGCAAAAACCATACTTATTTTGGTTTCAGTTTAAATTTGACTTTTTAGTTAAAGTAACAATTTTTTTCACCTCAGAACCTGCCTATTGCACAGTTGACGGTTAACTAGTGTTTAAACTACAAAAATTAGCAGTGTTGCTGGCAAAATCTAAGACTGAGCCAGACTGGCAAAATTTCAGCAGAACACAGTGTTACTCTTGTGGAAATTGTAAAATTTCACACCAATGATCAAATTCACATACTTCTGCAAGTACTTGCGAAAATGTCATTTCACACATAGAAATTCATGAGGCAAAACTTAACATGGGAAAATCAGCTAGCATCCAATTCAATAGGGTATTTATGCATGTCCTAATTTTAAGCACGAGTAGTCCAATTGAAGTCAATGAGACAACAAACTTTTTAAAGTTAGCTATATGTGTAACTCCCTGGCTGAATCAGGACTTTAAATCATCATACTTACTTAAAAGAATACAGCCAAGTTAAAAATCATTTTTAAAATGTCCTTACTTATGTTTATTAAAAACAATTTAGATTATTTTAACTGAATTTAAAAGAAAAATCTAACATTTTGTTTGTTTCTTTCATGTAATTTACTCATCCTGGAAAATGAAAAACAGACTAATCATTTTCACTGTGGTTTATAGTTATGTTAACTCCTTCAGGTAACATAACGTAACTCAGGTACTGGCACAATGCTGCAGTATTTGTGCTACATATACTGAAGGAAAACACCTGCATCAAAGCAAAAATCTGTTTTAATTGGAATTCCAAAAGCCATAAAAATATTTCAAGTAGCATTAGTGTCTCTAATTAAAGAAAATATTAAAAGGAGCCTAAAATGCTCAAAAGCCAATTTTAAGCAAGTAAAAGAGGGTCTAAAGACAGAACAGTGTTATCTGTGCTATGTGAAAGAATGGTTTTGGTAATACTAATGAGAAAATACATTTTGTGATGGCGAGGGATGGGATTATTTAGAACAGGTGCTATAGCTTAAGTACTGTAGAAAATTGCTGCAATAGTCTATTTACACTTAGGTGTTGTGACAAAGTTCCTCCTCTGGCTTGGTGGGTCCTGCGCTTATTGGCAGATTTGCTCACCTCAGTGATCTTCCCCACAGTCTGGATCAACTCCTCCTGTGTCTGATCAGGAGTTGGGAGGTTTGGGGGGAACCCGGGCCCACCCTCTACTCTGGGTTCCAGCCAGGCCTTGTGATGCAGCGTTCTATAGTGCCTCCCTTAACAGCTGCATGACAGCTACACCTCCCTGGGCTACTTCCCCATGGCCTCCCTGCAAATGCCTTCTTATCCTCACCACAGGACCTTCCTCCCGGTGTCTGTTAACGCTTTGTACTCCTTAGTCCTCCAGCAGCACACCCTCTCACTCTCCAGCTCCTTGTCTCTTGCTCCCAGCTCCTCACACGCACTTCCTCTCCTCTGGCTCCTCCCCACCTGACTGGAGTGAGCTCCTTTTAAACCCAGGTGCCCTGATGCCTGCTTTGATTGGCTGCAGGTGTTCTAATCAGCCTGTCTGCCTTAATTGGTTCTGCAAGTTCTTATACTCTAGTGCAGCCCCTGCTCCAGTCACTCAGGAACAGAAAACTACTCACCCAGTGACCAGTATAAGCAGCAGAGAATCCTGTGGCACCTTATAGACTAACAGATGTTTTGGAGCACGAGCTTTCGTGGGTGAATACCCACTTCGTCAGATGAATGTAGTGGAAATTCCAGGGGCAGTATATATATGCAAGCAAGCAAGCTAGAGATAACGAAGTTAGTTCAATCAGGAGGGATGAGGCCCTGTTCTAGCAGTTGAGGTGTGAAAACCAAGGAGGAGAAACTGGTTCTGTGGTTGGCAAGCCATTCACAGTCTTTGTTCACCCTGAGCTTATGGTGTCAATTTGCAGATATTGAAGCTGAACAGTTTCTCTTTGAAGTCTGGTCCTGAATTTTTTGCTGCAGGATGGCCACCTTAAGTCTGCTATAGTGTGGCCAGGGAGGTTGAAGTGCTCTCCTACGGTTTGTGTATATTGCCATTCCTAATATCTGATTGTGTCCATTTATCCTTTTCCGTAGAGACTGTCCAGTTTGGCCGATGAACATAGCAGAGGGCATTGCTGGCATATGATGGTGTATATACATTGGTGGACGTGCAGGTGAATGAACGGTGATGGTGTTGGCTGATCTGGTTAGGTCCTGTGATGGTGTCGCCGGTGTAGATATGTGGCAGAGTTGGCATCGGGGTTTGTTGCATGGATTGGTTCCTGAGCTAGAGCTACTATGGTGCGGTGTGCAGTTGCTGGTGAGAATACGTTTCAGGTTGTCAGGTTGTCTGTGGGCAAGGATTGGCCTGCCACCCAAGACCCGTGAAAGTGTGGGATCATTGTCCAGGATGGGTTGTAGATCCCTGATGATGCGTTGGAGGGGTTTTAGCTGGGGGCTGTATGTGATGGCCAGTGGAGTCAAACCACTGCAGCTCTGCAAATAATTATTTCAATTTTCATCATTATTTCTCGCTTACTTTTTTAACATACAGTCCTCCTCTCTGTTGTAAGTCATGGCCCATTTTGGGAGTTCAGACGCTACATATCCACAGTTCCCAAACTGGGGATAGTGCCCTCAGCAGATGGGGTCGTGGGTCCAACAGGTCAGATTCGGCTCGCAATCTGACGCTGTCTATTCCCAAACATGTCCAGACTTGCTCCACAAGTGCCACACCAAGAGACCGTTATTTTGATCTACAAAATGGTGACCTCCACAAAGTGTGACCTTAGACCTCCGATGTGTGCAAGGTCACTCTGTGCAGAGATCACCATTTTGCAAAACAGCAACTTCCTGGCATACTATTTGTGGAACAGGTCCAGACACATTCGCTGTATGGAGGTGGTTGTATGGACATCATTTAACCATTTGCACCATCTGGCTGTGCCAGCATCCAGGGGAGAGAGATTTGAATCCAGAAGACACTTATCTATGAGCAGCAGTTTTACCACAAGAGCATCCTCTCTGCTTGAGCCAGTAGGAGTCTGTGCTAGATTATTCTGAGATGGGAATCTGCAGTGGCTTGTAAGCTCCTTAAGGCAGGGCTCATATCTTCTTTTATGCCACCCTAAGTATCCTGTTAGTACTCAATAAAGAATCGTTGTAAATTGCTGTCTCTTTGCTGTAAGTTACTGGCTGACAATGAAATTATTTGGCCTCCCAGACAGGTGATGACTGAGTATCTCAACAAGATGGAGTAATAATGGTTTGCATCCTTTTTCCTTGACCTTGGAACATTATAAAGTATGATTGGGTGTGAAACCTGTTTGCAAGCATCAAGCCATGGATTTGCCAGTAGCTGAAATTGAACAGCTCATTGAAATTTCCTGTGATTGATTCTTGGGAGGAACATATGCCCAATTTTCTCTCCAAGAGTTGTGGGTTCACCATCAAGAATGAATATTCTGCACTCTCAACACATGCATTGAAACTGATGGTGCCATTCATGAGCATCTATTTGTGTGAAGCTGGATTCAGCACATCTGTGTCCATCAAGTCTCAGTATTGATCTGCCACTGATGTCACAATTAGATTAGATATGTAATTTCTACTACACAGCTGGATTTAGAGAAGGTGTGTAGAGGTACTTCCCAGTTTGCTGCATACCAACTGTTCACATAGGTAAAACAAGTTTAATCCACATTAATTCAGAATAAGGCACTCTTATTCTGGAATAAGAGTGTCTACACCTAGAATTAATCAGGAATAGTTAAATTCACATGCTACTTTATTCTGGATTCTCTTTCAGGGCAAACAAACCCTAAAATTTGATATATGGTGTTACCGATGGAAGTTTATACAATTTTTAACCACTCCCACCTCTTTAATAAAATTTGTATTTAAACACGTAAATAAAAGTGGCCTGATTTTCAGAGGTGCTTATTTCCAGTGAAGTCAGCCAACTTATTTTGTTTGACGCTTTAATAATGTGAATAATCTAAAGTTACCTCACCTCTGCATGCACAGCAATGATATTCACTAATGCTTCTTTCAAATAGTTTCTGACACCTAAAACAAAGCAAAAAGGGTAGTCAATCACTTTCACTGTGTTATCTTGACAGAGCTAAGATATTCTACTGTTCAATTCTACTGTTTAATAATAGACTTTTTCATTTCATTTCTTTAACACATTTGCAATGACAGAGGCAGAAAGAGAAAGTTCCACAGCTACACCACTACAATCTATTTCCTTTTTCAAATCAAATGGAGAAAGGAACATTTCCTTACAGCAAAAGGTTAAAGAAGCCAGTAGGTTCCTGTTTCAGTATTCTTCTTCTTCTGTATGACAGCCTGACTCCGATAACCTTTCAGTTTACCACAGATCCAATATTAAAAAAAAAGAAAAACCCCTTAATCCAAAGGTCCTGGTGACACATACAATATGGTATATTACGTGTATAACAGGCAAGGGATGTTTTAAGAAGCGAACATAGACAACAGGATTACATAGCTTGCAACCAGAAGATCTCATTCCTATTTCTTTTGCAGCTTCTTTGATTGTGAAATATCATCATAAATGGAAATAAGAATTCTTGTTTCTATGGAAGTGGTTTTAGAAGATATTACTCATGACAATTTATAGCATATGTTATGCTTATATAGGAGAAGTTTCTTTTGGGAAAAAAGTTCAAGCAAGCAGTTTATTTTCTAACAAAACTTTTACAGTAGCATATAAAATATTTGCTAGAGTAACAGAACAAATCTGGCTCTTTGTGTACATTGCTTTGCAAGCAATGACAAAATAGGGACTTTTTTTTTAAAGGGTAGTTAATTTGCAACATAAAAGGCAAGCAAATCGTTGAAAGCACAATAGCAGTAGAGAGAGAGAAGGGGCAGATGTACATGATTGGCTAGATTCTGATCTCGTTATACTAGCATAAATCCAGAGTACATTGAGCCCACACCAACTTCTTTGTACATATTCCAAATGTAACTGAGATCAGAATCTTGGAGAATATTGAGGATCTACAGATTGTGAGTTATAATAGCAATATTAATATCCATTGTAAAAGTTACATCAAAGATACACTTGTAATCAGTTTGTCTCATTTACTCCATCTTTCTTCAGCTACCTCAGTCATTCTAGCACAGTTCTACTTTGACAAGTGACTCTAAAAATGACATTGAGGGAATCAAAGTGCATTGTCTCTCAGCTGTCATTTCAAGTGTACTCAGTTTATAAAAATATATTTGTGTGTTTATTTTATTTGCAAATCCAGCTTGAGATTTAAAAATCAGGCTGCACTCTTTCCTTCCTATCAAAGCTAGTTCAAACACACTCAGAGTCCCACTGGCACTCACCCCTGTAATCCTTATCATTCACAGCTTATTATTAAGTATGTATTTTGTGTATATTTACAAATCTATAAATTTTCTCCATTATTCACAGATGGACTGAGCTGAAAGGCTGAGAGGAGGCAGATACAGGAAGGTTGGAAGATTAACAGAAGCAGCAATGGCCTCCTGGGGCTCACTCTAGAACAACGGCTCTCCAGTTAAGATTTGTCTACACTGGCAATTAACAACGCTGCAACTTCCTCACTCAGGGGGGTAAAAAAACACCCCCGAGTGCAGCAAGTTGCAACTTGTAAAGCATCAGTGTAGACAGTGCCCCAGCACTGGGAGCCGTGCGCCCAGTGCTGGTAGCTATGCCCCTCCTGGAGGTGATTTTTTAGAGCTTTGGGAGAACTCTCTCCCAGCGCTGCACCACAACTACACAAGGCACATTAAAGTACTGCCGTGGCAGCGCTTTAGGGTTGCCAGTGTGGACTAGCCCTTAGTCAGGTGTATTTATGGTCTGTGACCTGTCTATGACTTTTACTAAAAATACACCTGACTAAACTTACCCTTAATTGTATAACTCCACGGTCTTCAAATTATGCTTTGAATCACACGTGTGCAATACCATTTCTCTTAATGTATTTGCATCAGTATAAAGTAATCAATAACTTCTATAATCAAAACTTAGGAGACAATTTGTGTTAACTGGGCACTGCAACGAACAATCACTCTTTGTTTCAGAGTAGTAGCCGTGGTAGTCTGTATCCGCAAAAAGAACAGGAGTACTTCTGGCACCTTAGAGACTAACAAATTTATTGTAGCATAAGCTTTTGTGGACTACAGCTTACTTCATCGGATGCATGTAGTGGAAAATACAGAAAGGAAGATATATATATATTATATATATATACACACACAACAGGGAACATGGAACAATGGGTGTTACAATACACCTTATAAGAAGAGTGATCAGTTAAGGTAAGCTGTTGTAGCAGAGAGAAAAATAACTGTTTGTAGTGATAAATGAAAATGGCCCACTTCTAGCAATTGACAAGAAGATATAAGGAACTCTGGTGTGTGTGTGTGTTGAGGGGTGGGGGGGAAGATAAGCATGGGGAAATAGTTTTAACTTTGTGTAATGGCCATCCACTCCCAGTCTTTATTCAAACCCCATTTAATGGTGTCCAATTTGAACATTAATTCCAATTCAGCAGTCTCTCGTTGAGTCTGTTTTAGTTTTTTGTTGTATAGGCGATTTTTAGGTCTGTAATCGAGTGGCCAGGGAGGTTGAAGTGTTCTCCAACTGGTTTTTGAATGTCATAATTCTTGATGTCTGATTGGTGTCCATTATTCTTTTACATAGAGACTGTCTGATTGCCAATGTACACAGCAGAGGGCACTGTTGGCCAATATGATGGCATAGTCAACATTGGTAGATGTGCAGGTGAACGAGCCTCTGATAGTGTGGCTGATATGATTAGGTCCTATGATGGTATCCCCTGAATAGATATATGGACAGAGTTGGCAATGGGCTTTGTTGCAAGGATAGGTTCCTGGGGTAGTGTTTTTGTTGTGTGTTGTGTGGTTGCTGGTGAGTATTTGCTTCAGGTTTGGGGGCTGTCTGTAAGCAAGGACTTGCCTGTCTCCCAAGATCTGTGAGAGTGATGGATCATCCTTCAGGATAGGTTGTAGATCCTTGATGATGCACTGGAGAGATTTTAGTTGCAAGTGCTTTGGAGGATAGGATTAAAATTCAAAATGATCTGGACAAACTGGATAAATGGTCTGAAGTAAATAGGATGAAATTCAATAAGGACAAATGCAAAAGTATTCCACTTAGGAAGGCACAATCAGTTGCACACATACAGAATGGGAAATGACTGCCTAGGAAGGAATACTGCGGAAAGGGATCTCGGGGTCATAGTGGACCTCAAACTGAATGAGTCAACAGTGTAACACTGTTGCAAAAAAAGTGAACATTATTATGGGACGTATTAGCAGGAGTGTTGTAAGCAAGACATGAGAAGTAATTCTTCCACTCTACTCTGCGCTGATCAGGCCTCAATTGGAGTATTGTGTCAAGACTGGGCACCACATTTCAGGAAGGATGTGGACAAATTGGAGAAAGTCCAGAGAAGAGCAACAAAAATGATTAAAAGTCTAGAAAACATGACTATGAGGGAAGATTGAAAAAAATTGGTTTTGTTTAGTCTGGACTGAGAAGACAGAGGGGACATGATAACAGTTTTCAAGTACGTAAAAGGCTGTTACAAGAAAGAGGGAGAAATTTTTTTTTTTTTAACCTCTGAGAATAGGACAAGAAGCAATGGGTTTAAATTGCAACAAGGGAGGTTTAGGTTAAACTTAATAAAAAACATATTCCTGATAATGTTCTAAAGACATGCAGAGAAAAGCTGGTTGGGAAGATTTAAACAGACATGTAGGACAGTTTCAACCATACTCTGGCTGATAGAAACTTTAAAAAAAAAATCTTCCCATTTTGGGCCAACCACAGCAGTTTTGTACTGATGAAACATTTGGGAAGACAATCTATTATCTGTTAAATACAATTTTCCATTTTATGTCTTAAATAGTTTAGTTTGTGGCAAACAAAAAACCCCAGAAAGTTCACTTTTTAGAAGAAAGTTTAACAAAGAATGTAAAGCTTTTGCAATGACTTGTATAAACTATGTGAAAAACAGAAGGGAAAGATTTGTGGTTCTGAGAAGTAACAGAAACTAAGCTTGCAGTCAGACTCAAGGGAGTAGTAGTTCAGGAGAGGGTCAGATACAGTATTATTCTACCAAATGTACTGCACTTGGGTATACAGGTTTAGCTGTAGTAGAACCATACCACTGAATCCTCCACAAACAACCATAAAACACACACAATATTACTTATCAAATTAATTGGGGTCTGAGAGTTGGGTTTTCCAGAAGTATTCAGCTAGTGTAAGTTTTCCACAAAAAACTGCTGAAAGGTAGAATTTGTGTGGAATGCATATGTGTCTATAAGCTGCTCAAAGTTTTAAAGCGATCAAATAAACATGAAAATGTTGAAACTTTTCTACCTTGTATGTGCAAGTTTAACACATTTTAAAAAGAAAGCAACAAAAATCTGCATGCACCTGAACACACAGAGTATATATGAACTCGTCAGGACATTTTCTCTATCTGCATGCAGCAAGCTAGTTCTTCAAGTGCTCAAAGATATTCAAGAGTAAACTGATACAGAAAGAGGATGTGAACATCAAACATTTTGACCTCTTCCACAGCCTAGAAAACTCAAAGCTCAAAGAACTTTGAATTCAGCTAGGACAGCAGGAACATACAGGAATTTTTTTAACTCAGCTTACATTTAACATATTTTATGTTTTAAGATTTGAGTTGCTTTAGAAATGATGTAGAATACTGGCACAATTAGGAGTCTTAACTCTCATTTTCATTGTCTCTTGTCAAGTGAGCCAGTCAGATTGTATGCTGTGGGTCAAGTGGTGTGAGTAAAGAAGGGATTAAGGTGAACAAGTTATAAGAAAAAGTGGGTGGCATCCTTAAATAGTTTTGCTCACAGGTAGTAAACCATACCAGTAATGAAGGCTGATGTAATGTCAAAACTTTAGGAAGGAAGACAGAGAAGAAAGAGAAGCAGTAGAGAAGGACCCTAGGGAAAAAAAAGATCTACCTTTCCGTAACTTATTGAATGCACACATACATTCTGCTGTAGATGTGTGTGCATCCTGTGCACAGTTGCTATAAATTTTTCCCCTCAGCAATAACTGTTGGGGTAGTGTGACCACTCTCTGGTGCCTTTCACCACTGCACGATTGGTATAAAGGATCATGCTCCCCCTCTCCCAACCCCTCAGTTCCTTTTGGAAAAACTCCAATAGAGGGGAAGGAGAGCAGGTCGGGGAATGGACATGTGCAGCACATCTCGAAGAACAGTTACAGAAAGATAGATAAGCATTTTTTCTTCTTCAGTGATTGCACATGTCCATTCCACTATAGGTGATTCCCAAGCAGTCTGAACTGGAGGTGGACGTGGAGTCTACTTGGACAGGGATTGAAGGACCACCTCTCCAAATCTGGCATCGTGTTTAGATTGATGAGAGATGACATAGTGAGAGGCAAACATATGGACTGACAACCAATTTGCTGCCCTACAAACATCTGGTATGGTTACATGAGCCAGAAAGGCTATAGAAGTTTGCCTGCAACTTGGATCAGCGAGCCACCATTTTACTGGAAGTGCAATATCAGCCAATTGGTAGCACAAACACAGCTAGAAATCCAGGAAGAGATCCTCTGGATGGCCCTTTACTCTGTCTGAAACGGCACTGAAGAACTGAAAAAAAGATCTGAAAGACCTAGTCCAATCCAGGCAAAAAGCCAAAGCTCTTTTAAAGTCTAGAGTGTGGAGCAACTTTTCCCCTTTACTCAAATAAGGCTTTGGAAAAACAAGTCAACAAATAAACTAAACTGCTTGATTAATGTGAAAATCAGAAACCACTTTCAACAGGAATTTAGGCTGAGGTCAAAGGAAAACCTTGGTCGAGAAAATTATATAAGGCGGCTCTGATACTGAAGGTTGCCGCTCCCCTACTCTCCTGGTCATGCTTATAGTAACCAAGAAAGCCACTTTCACAGACAAGCGTAACAGAGAACAGTCACTAGGAGCTCACTGGAAGGGGACAGGAGGGGAGAGAAATTCAGCTTTGCTAGAACTAAATTTAAACCTCACTGTGGAATTGGGCTGTGGATGACTGAGGATGTAATCTGAGCAAACCTTTTAAAACGGATATAGGGTTTCAAAAAACAAAATCGGTTATCTGCAGGAGGGTGGAAAGCTGAGATAGTTCCATCAGAGTCCATTTGGTGGCTAGGAGCTACCCCTTGTTGCTTCAGAAATAAAAGATAATCCAAGATATAGAAAATCAAAGCTTGAGCTGGGGGATGCCTCTTTGTATGGAGCAAATGGAGAATCTCTTCCATTTAGCAAGGTAAATAGACTTAGTTGAAGGCTTCTTATTATTTAGCAGAACTTCGCACCATCTTAGACAGAACTCATTCCCAAGTTATCAGCCATGAAGCATTCATGCTGTCAGGTGGACGGCCTGAAGGTTGGGATGAAAGAGGCAGCAGTGGTTCTGGGAGATCATATCCATGGCTCCTGGGAGCAGTAACGGAGATCTGACCAATAGGGCTAGTCAAGTCGAAAATCAGTGTTGATGGGGCTACTCTGGGTCTATTAGAATAAGGTGGGTGGAATCTTCCTTGACTTTGGACAAAATTTTGGGCAGGAGTGGAACTGGAGGAAAAGCATACAGCTGGCCTTTTGATCACAGCAGGAGGAAAGCATCTGTCAGTGAACCTGGGCTGTGACCCTCTTAAGAACAAAAAAGCGAAATTTCTTGTTTGCTGTTGCAAACAGGTTCACTTGCGGTGTTCCCCACTGCTGGAAAATGGACCTGGACACATCTTGGCGAATTAACCATTTGTGGTGACCTGTGAACAACTTGTTCAGGTGGTCTGCCAGAGTGTTTTGAACTTCCAGAAGGTAAGCAGCTTTCAGGTTGATGGAACTGGTGATGCAGAAATTCCAAAGGAGGTTCACCTCCTGGCAGAACTTTGAGGAATGCTCCCCTCCCTACTCCATGTATTTACACAGAATGTGGCTGCTGTGTTGATATGCAGAAGGAATGCCACACAAGCTAAATGGAGCTGAAACTCCCTGATATTTTTTATGGAGACTTAGATCCTGAGGATACCAAAGACCCTGAGGGACATTTAAGTGAGCTCCCCAGCCTAGATCTGATTCATTTGTGTCTAGAGTGACTGTCAAAAACTCCTGCAGGTTCTACCCACCAGTTCTGGGAGGACAACAGCTGAACAGGTGCTTGAACCACCATGTCCATCTGATGATGGGCCAGTGAGTACATCAAGGCTAGCCAACTCTGTAGTTCTCTGAGGTGTACCTAGTATGCTGCACCACGTAAGTGCACAGCCCCCACCTGTCCTAGAAGTTTAAGGCAATTCCAAACAGTAGTGAGAGGGTGCCCCTTTAGACGTAGAGCAATGACCTGCATTATTTGGAACCTCTGCTCCACCAGGAAAGCCCTGGCCTTTGTAGAATCCATGTCTGCCCCAATGAATTCTTTGAACAGGCATCAGGAAAGATTTCTCTGTATTTATTAGGAGCCCCCACTTGTCAAAAGTGGACTGAACAGTAGCTACACTGGACAGTACCTGAGACCTGGACCAGCTTCTCACTAGCCCATCATCTAGGTAGGAAAACACATGGATTCGTGACCTTCACTGGAATGCCTCTACTACAACCATGCATTTTTGTGAATACACGAGGGGCTACTGACAGGATGAAAGGCAGTACTGTGCATGTAGTTTCCCCTGCATGGTCTCGGTTGAGGGACAATGGTGACCTTGCTGCAGATGCTCCCAAAGCCTAGCTTATGTAGAAGGGCAGGAAGGGAGCAGAGATGCTCTAGAAGAATGCAATTCACATGTAATTGCACTGCTCTTATACTTGACTGTCCTTGGTGGGTTCATATGCTGTCCTGGTATGGTAGTCCTGTATTTTGTGTCTGAATGTATGAAAGGAGGACAGAATGCATGTCATCATTAGTTCTGTCCTAAGAAAGTCACCTGTTCTTTGTGCTGATCTGATGTAGGTATGACAACTCTTTCAAAAAATTCCGAAGAACTTTTAATGAACTCATATTAGTGCCATGAAAAATTCTCATACCAAATTTCAGATATACAGTTCTGTAACTTTATAACAAGCCACAGATAGCTTTTTGTCACTCAAGATTTTGTACCTCTGCTCTAAGCATTTGCAATGTGTTATATGGTATTAACTATTAAGTAGCCATTGGAAAAAAAACGCACATATATATTAAAGTGGTTAAGCACTGCTGTGTAGTTGACATTTAAATAGAAACCAATGAATGATATCCACAAGCCATATAACAGTTAAGATCAGACTGTTTAAAGGAGTTGAATTTCCTTTAGATGCTGTCTGCTTCACAGTTCACATGGTGATAGTAATCGTAGATTCATAGAATCAGAACTAGAAGGGACCTCGAGAGGACATCGAGTCCAGTCTCATGCATTCAAGGCAAGACTGTTATCTAGTGAATTATCTAATGAATGCTTTAAAAATGGTTGCTGCTGGTACGATTTGCCTGATCACTGTGGCCAGGGCATTTTGTTTTCCTTGTTATAAAACTGTACTATAGGCTAGTCAGTAGCACGGCAGACTACTATTTATTATTTGTATTACAGCAGTGACTTGAGGCCTCAACTGAGATCAGTGTCCACTGTATGAGGCAGTGTGCATACTGAGAGACAGTCCCTACCCCAGATCGGTTATTCATAGAGTCTAAGGCCAGGTAGAACCATTTATGATAAGTCTGACCTCCCGCACAACACAGGGTATAGAATTTCACTCAGTCTTCCTATATCAAGCCCTTACATTTTGGCTCAGCTAGAACATCTCTTTTAGAAAACTTATGATCTACCAGGTTAAGACAGACAAAAGGTGGGAGGGGAAACAGAGGCACAGAAAATTAAAATGACTTATCTTAGGTCACAGCAGGTCAGCAGACAGTAAACAGTGTTTGAATACAGAGGTTGATAGTACAATTTTAATCACAACGTGGGCATGTTAGGGTATCTAATTTTCAGCCATCTCCACACAACTGCTTCATAAAGAATGATCAAGCATTACAGAACACCACCACAAAGCAGTGAATAGGCTCATACTGATACTTTGACATCTTCCAAAACTATAAAGCACAACTTGCTTTGAAATTCTTTGCATCTGAATCTCTTTGAAACTAGATTGCATGGATATCAACAAAACAGTTTTTTTATTTAAACATTTTTCATTCATTTTATGATAAAGGAAATTCAAAACCAACTGAATTCTACAATATTAACATTAGACCTTTGTCCTTTATACCAAAATCCTAATAGTCAGTTATGTGCTTATATAATTCAATACACTTAAACACTTCTGCCTATTCATAAAAGGTAATAAACACAGATTTGCTCATAAATGAATGACAGGTAATGTTGTGAAAAACACAATACATGGTAAACACACCCTCTTATACAAAATATTTCACTTCATAGAGTGGCCTCACATACACAAATTCTGAAACATGTATGAATCTGCTGTGATTCAAAGCAATGTTTAAATTAAAGCCAGTCCTGTCATGATCAAAGGCAAAAAATTCAGGTGTCACTATAAAGGAGAAAGTGTAAAGAGTAGGAAAAGAAAGAAGAACAGGGAAGGAGGAGTGGGTTGATGGCTATGGCACTGACAGGGAAAGCAAAGTTTTTCGTTTAGATACTTTAAAAAAATTGGCTGTTTATATTATCCAAAAGAAAAAAAACAAAACAGAAAATGCCCAAGATTATATTGCCACGTTGGAGTTTCTGGTGGCATCAAAATTCTTTGAAGTTCACTCTCGTGGTTGATGTTATTACCAAAAATCCCTCAATGTTATTCAAGTCTTGTAGTTTACAGTCACTTCTCATACAGGATGTGTAATTTCTGGCATTGCTATCACATCCATACACTACAAGGACTAACAATGGTTTAATGCTGAAAATCAGGGTAGCTGGAGACGTTGACTGGGGATGGCAGAACTTCATGAGAATAAGGTCAGAGCAGGGCCTGATCTAGACTAGGAAGCAGGGTCGATGTAAGATACGCAATTCAGCTACGGGAATAGCGTAGTTGAAGTCGAAGTATCTTATTTCGACTTACCTCCCGTCCTCAGGGCACGGGATCGATGTCCGCGGCTCCCGCTGTCAACTCCGCTATCTCCACTCGCCCTGGTGGAGTTCTGGAGTTGATGGGAGTGTGTTCGGGGATCGATATATTGCGTCTAGATGAGATGCAATATATCGATCCCCGATAAACCGATCGCTACCCGTCAATCTGATGGGTAGTGTAGACATAACCTGGGAGAAGAGTAACCATTTATCTATTGCAATAAAGTAACAAAATTAACATGACTATAAATGCATCTAGTTCTTTTGGAGGTCCTTTATAACACCGCAAAATTGTGACGTTACCTTTTGTGGTTTATTAAGATTACATTATAATTACTTAATATATTTTCTCTCTGTGTTTGCATATGATTCCAAATACCTTCCCAAAACTTTCTACGTTCAGAGAAAATTAAGTTGCACTGTTAGATGCCCAAAAATCAGAAAATGCTACAATTAAAGTTGCTTATACAACTAAATTACTCTGCTCCCAAATGCTTGTGTATTATATTACTCTTTAACTGAATGATCACATATTTCTAAAGTGCCATGTAAAAGCTTTCCTATAATTTTAGAGTTTAGACGGCATCCTGTAATATTTTTTTCATTCATGTACACTTCTCATACACTAATTTCATTGCCAACATTTTATAATATCTGTTTTGACACACTGTGTATATGGTAAGACCTCTTCTCTCTGAGGTATTTATTTGAATATTTTTTTTCAACACTATGATATGCATTTTCTTTTCAATCAGCAGCACAACCAACCTTTGGTTCACTCCATGGGATGAAGTGGCTAACTACTGACATAATTTTGGGGCATATTATATATGCCACCATGTTTCCATTTCATTTCATGCTGACCAAATATAGTTTAGTGTACTTTTCATGTAAATGACCTTTGTGGACTCAGTATACAGAACCATTAGATGTTATATGTGTTGCAAAGGTTGTATAAAAAGTGTAAGAAATCATTTTGTGATAATATCATTAAGTAAAATTTGTTTTATTCTTACCTCTTTCATAGCACTATACCAAGGTTTGAAAACTAGCTTCATTGGGGGATTAAACCAATCAGATAAAGGCAGATGTGAAAGATGAGGATGGGATTCTTTATCAGTGAAGTCCAGGGGCAAAGTCCTTGCAAGAGGACCAGACACCCTGCCCGCAAAAGCTGCTGGGAAGGATGAGGGCGTACCAGAGTGCTGTTTAGAGCTCCATCACTTGCATCTATATCTGTCTAATATGTCTGATCTATATATATCCATTTTATGCAAATTAAAGTATTAATTGAAAGGGATTTAATGTATTGTTACTAGTACATTTCAGAAATCGACATTAACTTTTAAAAGAAATTTTTAGCATATATTGGCTTCATATATTTAAGTATGATATCTTAGGAGATGAAATGTAAAGAGCATTACCATTTCCTATTACATTACTGACTGTGTGATTATTTTTCTTCTGATGCCCTCTTTCAGAAAAATAACAGCTCAAGTTCCAAGAAACTTGTTTATAATTTCTCAAGGAGGGATCTGGTAGATTTTTAAAAATGTTAACATATGTTTTATTTTAAAATAACTTTTTCTTCTAAAACCCCATAACATTTCAAGGTATTCTACAAACGTGAGAAAAGAATGAGCCCTAAATGTTTGCAGTCATAAGCCTTTCCTGAACTACAGTACCTGCACATGAGTATGTGATATTTGACTGAAGTGTCCCCACCCACACAGTGATATCATCTAACCCGCTAGCCTAGCAGCTTGATTTAAAAAAAAAATTAAGAGTTCTGACTTGGAAATTCCCCATGGACACAACAAAGCAACTCACCTCTGTTCTCCACAACAACATGCAGGTTTCTCCCTCCAAAGTGGGCTGATGGGAAATCTGCTTCAATCAATATGTAACCAGCAGTGGCCTATTTTCTTACCCCTGATAGGCCTGCTTCATTCTAATTACAGTACTTAAAATCCATTTTGTCATCATGCTTTTTGACTTCCTCTCTAATTAGTTTCTTGGGACATAAATGCTTCTAGAACCATGCATTTGAAGCAAGAGGGATGTGAGAAGCCTAAAATGGCATAATTACATGTGGTAGTGACTCTAAAATAACACAGGACTCTCAACCAAGGCACCTACTGTACTCTAAGACTGCTGAAACTATTTGTTATTTTTGTTTTTGGTTGCTTTGACCCCTTTTAGATTCATTATTTGCAAACTGACCCAGTTATTTTTAAAATATGCTAATTACAAGCACTCAACCAAATACTTTAGATGAATAATTTTCACTTATTTGTTTGCTTTGACTATTCACTATGTTGCATTCTGTGGTTGGTCACCCTAGTAATACATTATTATTTCTGTTCCCTTACTCAGACATTGAAAATTTTTAAACAGGACAATAGTGCCTGGTTAATGATGGACAAACATAGTTCTATTACAAATTATTAGAAAAAATGCATTTTCTTTATTCAATGACATACAAAAATATACTTAAACTATAAGCATAAGGTGTATGCTCCTAAATCACTTAAGTGCTTTTGAAAATTCCACCATATAGTTTTAGGTGGAAAAATCTGAGGTCCCAGGATCATTATACCACAGAAAGACAGCTAACAAGCAATGGATTATGTTGTTCCTGTATTACCAATGAAACTACTACAAGTCTAGAGCAGCACAGAAGCATCATGTTCAGTGTCTTCAGCAGACACAGTACTCCACAGATTTATGGTGTATAAAATTTCTTCTATAAATAGTATTGTTAGTCTACTCATTTTGCCTCCTGCAATTGTGACAGCAATTCATTAAAATATAATTATGATAGCACTATCCATAAATAAGCATAGTTTCATTTAAAAGGAAAGGCAATGTTGCAAAAAATTCAGTGCTCACAACTAATTTGGGTTTGAAAATACAACTACTTTATACATAATAGTACTATTTATATGCTTGTAGGAATTCATAAGAGACACCTGAATCAACTAAAATGCCGTCAGTGCCGCAATGTGATTAAAGCAGAGAGAAAACATTTACAGACAATGACTCCAGATCATCATTTGAACTTTCTTTTACAAGAATGTAAAACTTTTCTATGAGCCATTTCCTGCTACTAGTGAAAAATATTCCTCCTTTAAACAGAGATGGATTTCAAGGTACTGTACCCAATGTTGTTTTGATAGTAGTTTCAGAAGAAAATGTGAATGTGTGGGTAAGCTCTGGAAACTCTTTGGAGAGACTACCTACTTATCTAACCACACTTCCTGTTTTTAACGCATTTGTCCTAAATCAGTCCCTAGTCTACTGACAAAAAATAGTTATAACAATGTGCTATAAATAGCTCATTAGCAATTGTCTTTGTAAAACTGAAAACAGTCATATAAATCTATCAATTTTTTGTTCACAACAGGTCCACATTAAATAGCACACTGATTAATGTTATGGAAGGTACATAAACTGCTGGTGGTGCACTGGTTTTTGCCATAATTTGGAGAAACAAAAGATGATAATTCAAAGATCAGAGATTCAGAATGCATTTGCGATAGAGGCCAAGAGAATCATGGGTGATCTCTGCATATGTTCTGAGGATCTGTACTTTGTTTCCTTTAAATTCTTCTCACATAATTGACAGTTAGCATGAAGAAATGCTGTCTCCTCATAAATGAAAGCGAAAAAGCCATCGGAAATAATGATGATATAAAAGGACCTATATACTTACTAGCTGAAAGGTAAAGAAGGTGCAACTATCAGCAGACAGATTGGAAGGGTATCTTGCTTGGAAAAGGCTTTTTTAAGACAATCAGATTGCAGAGAGTTATTAGGAAAAAGGGAATAGATTCCATCCAACCTTTCTGATGGCCAAGGATTTCCAGAACTGAAGTCGAGAGTGCTATATCCCTGAACTAGTTCTCCCCCACTCCCCTTTTTTTAAGCTATGACACATCGTATTGATGTAATATGTATACACCTTGTGGACATCAGCTGGTGAGATTAACCACCTCATTATCACAATAATTGTTTTAAAAACACATAAAAATGAAAACTATTATTAAGTATGTGCTTTGTTGTACTCTGATTTCAATAACTGAACAGACTATTATTTCAGGGTGCACAGACTAGAGTCTGCATATTTCTGTGCTTGAATTGGCTAGCAGCGTCAGGGAACAGTAAGTGGTGATATTGTTGCAGCTAATGGTCTAATCTGAACATGTGCGTAAGTCTAGAGCAGAGGTTCCAAATTGCGGAGAGAGCCAGGCAGCTGTGCTAAAGTGCTGGCTCTGTTTCCTAGTGCATAGCCCAAACCAAGAAGCCATAAAACTTGGACCTGGAACTATTCAGGATCTGCTGCTGAGGCTGCTTCATAAAAGGCTTTGCCTCCTACTCCTCAAATCTAACTCATGAGTGCCGCAAGAGAGAGCTGGAGGAGTCACAGTGAGCCAGACCAGCTGCCACTACCAAATCCTGACTAGTCACCAAGAGAACCACCAGACTGAGACCTGCTCCTGCCACTGAAGGGGTAGGAGAAGCAACACTAGATAGAGTGAGGTAGGAGCAGCACCACGAGGGTCCTACAATTTGAAGTGAAAAGCAGCATTGGGAGACTCTGTATGGGAATTGTGGGCAGGGAATGAGGTTACTGGAGTAGGAATCTGAAAAGCACTGTGGGTGGGAGGAGGCCAAGGCACTTGAATGGGCAGTAGTTATGAGAGAATTGTGTTTTGTTTAAGGAGGTTTATTTCCATCTGTTTGGGCAGGAGGGAAATTGCAAAGACCTTGAAAATGGAGGGCACTCTAAAAGTGAATTGAAGTCAATATGAGTTGAGCTCACTCAGTACCTCACAGAGCGCTCTCTCTCTCTCTCTCACAGACAGACAGACACACACACACAATTACCAAGAATAAACCAAATTTCAGTCCATTAACATGGCAACAAGGAATGCACTTGGTGAAAATATGCATTTATATGCAACAATATATTCTTCAAATAATTTCACAATTTCAAGTTTATGGTTATATGTAACCAATCCTCATCCTAACATGTAAGTTAGATATGTGAGCCTCAATTCCCTATCAAAAGCACCAGTTACCCTATTAATAATCCATCTCTCTTGAATGTACTGCTTAAGACACAAGAAATAGGGGCTTCCAATTTTCTTTTCTGTTGTGCTAGCTGCTTTTTAAAAGCACTGTGATACTCAAAAGTCCTGTCACAGATTTCAGAAGGTATAAGGAAAAGTGCTATAATTTCAGACTCTCCCTCAGTACAAAGTGTTGCAATCTCTTTGTACTATTGCATTTGTGTGTCTTATGTTAGCTTTTACTGAAAATGGAAATAGGAAATGCAGTAGTAGTAGACTCCTAGCTTCAGAGCGCTTAGGAGTCAAATATGGTTTCTGCCGCTACAGTGTTTCTGTTGTTCAATTACCTAGGACAGCATCTCCCAAACTTTTCAAAGCTGATCCCCTGTTCAGGAAAATGAAGCTAATTTCACCCCTCTCCCATGTGTTATCAAAGGCCTACACTTTTTAATTTGCACATCTTCCGTACTTCTCTCCCATCCCAACATCACTCTGGAAAATGAAGACTTAAGGCCCAATCATGCGCCTAATGATATCAGTGGCAAACTCCAAAGAAATTAATGGTGCAGGATCAGATCCCCCACCTCCATGTTCAAATCTGCCCCAATGAAAAAAATTTCTACAAAATGCAAATGGATTCAGTGCAATGTAAACCCTGTCACTTTTTCAAAAGCACTTCACAGACAAAAGAGAGTAGCTATAGACACACACAACTAGAAGATACTGGAGGCGCAACATAAAAAAACTCCCAATTTCTTTATTTAAAAACTACATTAAAAACCATCACCTTTCCCTACCAAAAAATCAAAAATACTCAAGAATCCAGAAATCTATACCAATGTTTCCTTTCATTAACACAAACTAACCATAGACTACAAGAATATTCATTTATTTCTTTCAATTCCATCAGTTTTTTAAATCACCCTGAAGGTGTCTTTTCATGATTTTATAAAACCTAATATTATTAAAACCCTTCAATACACAAAACAGCTCAAAAGTGGTATGTATTCTACTTACAATTCCCAAAGTCATCGTTAAAGTAATAACAACCTGTCATAGCCTTTGTAAGATGAAATGACAGCAGTTTCAAAAATGACAAACGAGTTTAGAGATATACTATGTTTATGAATTTACTTGGGTTGTCACTCAAACATTATGAATATTACTATAAGAGATTATCAGAAAATTGAAGCCAAATGATGCAAAAAGACCTACATCATAGAGAAGCTGTTTGGAACAATATGGAACTAACAATGGGTCTCCTGCATATGAGACCACCCCAACATCTGACCTTCAAACTATCCAGGACATTTGGATAAACTTGCTTTTGGCTAAACTTCCTGTCATGACTTAAGATACACAGTCCAGGTGGTGAAGATATAGGGGTGATCTCAAAAAAGGAAATGGAGGAGAGCCATCTAGATTTCTCGAAGGGTTTATTTTAGTTTATTTATGAAATATGCAACATTAAAGTTGTCTCTTCTTGAGAAGCAATGTTTTCCAGCAATTGCAAGGTGTGCATCTACAGCTTGTTCTGTCTTTTACTGGGTAGTCTAAGTAATATCCCATTTGAACAATCCCACACACTTTCTGAAGGCTGTGCTGAAGGCACTTCATTATTACAGTAGCACTTAAAGGTCTAGAACAGGTCAAGGCTCCTTCATGTTAGGTGCTGCATACACATGTAGTAAAAGAAGTCCAATTCTTGCCCCAAGAACTTACAATCTTGAGCCCCAATCCTACAATAGCTTATGCACGTGCTTAACTTTAATATCATTAGCAGCCCCACTGAGCTGAAGCAAGTAAACAAAGGAAAGGGAGACAACAGTAAACATATTTTTTCACAGAGTGGATCTGTGCACAATTTCTAGATTTATTTTGTTTGTTACTGGAGGCAAGTGACCAGACCAGTGTCAGTAGTCTCAGTTCACTAGCAGTATAGCCATTATCAGTTAGCAGTGTTCTATATGTATTAAGGAAGAATGGAGTCTTAGGGAGAATCTGAAGGAAGATAAGGATCCTGGTCTTGAATTTGGGTCCCCTGGCAACTGCAGCAGAAGTCCATACTGCAATGTTCTGTACCTCGTGGGAACACCCTACACCCACATGTTCATCCTTATAATATGATTGTGTGGTACCTAATACAAAGTTTGTCATGTTGGGTGTCTTCGGAAGGCTCATGATGTTCTGAGCATTGTTGTTATGGTGATGTTATAGTAATTGTTGTTATAGTAATATTATAGGTTGTAATTTCATGTTTATAGTTATGAGGCTGAAAATGTGTCTTCATGGCTTAAAATAAGGTCAGGCAAAAACCCTCGAAGAGCACAGGGGCAGTTCACACCTAATCAAGGCATTATGGGACAAACCCAGCCCAGCCTCACAGGAACAAAGGATGCTGGCCTAGGCAGCAACAAAAGGATCTGCTGGACTCTCGAGTGAGTCACCCCCCTTCCTTTGATAAAAGGGACAGATGTTTGCCATGCTCTTCCTCTCTCTTTCACCTCCATCTACAGACATCACCACCAAGAAACTGAAGCGCTGATCAAAGAGGAGAGCCCTGGCTGAAGGGCAACCAGCCAGCCTGTGGTGAGAAGCATCTAAGTTTGTAAGGGCACTGAAAGTGTTAAGGTCAGCTTAAAATGCGTTTTACTTTTATTTCATTTGACTAAATCTGACTTGTTATGCTTTGACTTATAATAATTTATAATCTATCTTTTATAGTTAATACATTTGTTTGTTTATTCTACCTGAAGCAGTGCGCTTAGTTTGAAGAGGATAACAAGCCTGGTACAAATCAATTTCTTTGTTAAATTGATGAACTCATAAGCTTGCGGTGTCCAGGGGGCATAACTGGACACTGCAAGACGGAGGTTCCTAGGGTTGTGTCTGGGACCGGAGATGTTGGCTGGTGTCGTTCGGCTGCACAATCCAAGGACCAGCTTACATGCCAGAGGCTGTGTATGAACAGCCCAGGACTGGGGGTTCTCACAGCAGAGCAGGGTAAGGCTGGCTCCCAGAGTCGAGGATTGGAGTGACCTAGCGGATCACCGGTACAGATAACACCAGAGGGGAACGTCACACATACACCCTCTTTTCCTTTGTTTATCAGATTGGAGCATTTAACATTTTAACTTTCTCTGGTAAAACCTAACTTCTTTGTACACAAACGTGATCCCTTCTGCAATGATCAGAAGGATAACAATTATTCTGACTTTCACCCACTGTTGACAGCCATTTTTATTCCAGATTTCCCCATATGATATTTTTAAAATGTAGAATCTGTGTAGCAATCAAATGTATGGTACCAGATAGAAGGTGTACCAGTAATAATTATTCTCGAGTGTGCAGGCTTTATATTTTGTGAAACAGCTTCATAAAGACAGCTCTCAATTTTGTCCATGTGCCTAAGAAAAGACAACAATGACTTTATGACAGACAACAATAGGCAGATTGTGGCAGTTTTGTAGACCTGTATTATATTACTGGAGTAAATAGATGATCCTTTACACTCTCCTCACCACCTCCTCAAAAAATAAAAAAAAGACAGAGTTGCTAGGTGTGCAGTATTCATTGAAGTTACACATTTATTTTGCATAATTAGACAGAGGTTAAATTTTCCCCCCCTCACTTTCTAGTTTCAGAGAACCTCCACTGCAGCCCTTTATATTTTGAGTGGTATGGTTTTGAAAGTGACCGGGGTTTCTTAGCACAAACTGTACAAGGAAGCCTTAAAAATTATTAAAGCCAAAATTTAACATTTGGAAACGATCTGAGCTTAGGAGAGATCTAAAGTAACTGGAAAGTTTAAGAATTTTTCATAGTTCAAAGAAAAATGTTTTAATAATGTTGAATTACTCGGATGCTCTGAACAAGTTCAGCATTCTAATCCCATCCAAACACTAATAAAATTTTTAAGTGTTTCATTAAATTTAAATTGCACAGTGTAAAGAAATTTTAAATTAATATAACACTTATTACAATAGGCCTGCTGTATTGTTTAGGGTCTATCAGATTTTCTGATTTAAACCCTTATTTTTAAAGAGTTTACAACTTGACTATAAAAAGAACACATTCTAGATTGAACTTTGCATAAAAGTTCCCAGGCAAAGTTTTTAGCCAAAAATTTCAACCCAAAAAATATGGATCAGAAAATGTTAAAGTACTAAGACAGACATTAGTGATTATCCATATGCCCCCACCCGCCAACCAATAACTAACTTTTATATTTTTATACTGATACTTTGATTAGCGTCTTTGAGTATTTAAAAGCAGAAACTATCTTTAACATTAAGTTGCTACCATACGTGGTCAGCAGTTTTGTAGATAGAATATTTGTGCTTGAATGAGAGCTTATTCCCACTGATAGCCCAGGTTTTGCTTTCTGCTTGATCCTGTGTTTGTCATATCACAGTTGTTGCCCGGGAAGTGAATTGTCTAGTGCTCTGAGTAGGGATATCAAGTTTGGTTGGTTTTAATAAGCCTCCACACTGCCCTGCTTTGTGGTCTTGGGTAAATCCCAGCCTCTCTGTTCCTCATTTTCTGCCTCTGCAAAGATCAGCAGGATTTTTTAGCAGGATCTTCAGTGCTAAAAGCATGAGCATCTACCTTTTGAGCTAAAAGACTGTGGCCCAGCTTCTCAAAGGTATTTAGGCCCCTAACTTCCATTGGCTTCCGTGAAAATTAAGATACTAAATACCTCTGAAGACCAGGCATATGTCTGTAGCCAGAAGCACCAGCAGACACAAACCTCCAATGTACACCAATTACTATAAGGGAACAAAGACCCACGTTCTTTTAAGATGGCTTACAATGACACATAGCATTTTTCCAAAATGGGTTATGCTCCATAAATGGCCCATGCTCCATAAATGGCCCACGGCTTCACAGACTTCCAGTGTAAACACCCACTTCTAAAATTGTCACTATGATTTCAATACCCAACAAACTACTTTTCAATTAAAATTCCATAAATTCCTTTAGTACGCACAGCTGACCCCAATCCCACAAACGAACCCATGAAAGAGTACCTTTGTGCCTTGATTTCAATAGAACTTTACACATGCAGCCTGAGACCTGAATAATATACGCCATTAGCTGATTCAATATGAAAGAATGCAATGGCCAATACACAATATGTACAGTAACAGAAATGACAGTACATTGTGATAAAATAACTTTAGTCTGTTAATAATTTACATTTGATATTTATTCATATTCTAAGAAGGGACTATAAGAAAATAAGTCCTGTCTCTATAAAGGCAGATAGTGAGCAGGATTCAGACTGACAGAGCCAGAATGACACGATCATCAGGTTAGAGCACAGAACAGACAACAGCCCTTGGAATAGGGGAACATGAGCAGAGACTGCTAACATACGACTGACATAAGGAAAGGAATTTTTTAAGCTGTATAAAGGGAGCAGAAGCAACAGTAATCTCAAATTGTTTATCCTAAGCAATAACCACAATCTTGAAAGGATTTGGGAAACATACTAGGAACATTACATGATAAACAATCAGATCATCCACAGAGCACACATGTCTAAATATCTGTGAGAGACGGGAACTTGAGGAAGAGGGTGAAAGAGATCAAACCTATCTGAAGGGTATATCAAGTGATGTTTTCAGGCAATCTCTTACTCACAATTCTCAGTTTAAAAGAATGTGGACTTAGTGGCCTTGTCTTTTACAGGGATTTGATCCTCTCACATGATGCATGAGAAATGCCTAACAATTACACATAAGAACAGAGTATAAAAGAGGCTCAAGGTGACAAGCACACACATTGTCATAATGGCAACCTGGAGTCAGGTATTTTGTTTTATTTTGTTTTAAGAGACTCCAGCATAGAACCCAGGATTTATATGAAGGTTAATAAACATAACATTTAAGAATATACAATGCTAAACTCTGCTTTACTTAATCAAAATCTTTTTACAAACAAATAAATTATAACCAAACGGGTCTCAACAGTCATAGTACCATCATCATTGCATTGATTTCAAATATTAAATGATTAAAAATCACTGCAAGTGGAAAATATAGCTCCAAAGAACACGGTTAAATATCCATCTCATTTTAAGACCCTAAAAAATCAGAATCTGTGAAGGAGGTTTGCTGTCTCCCAGTGATAAATGCATGGGTTCTTTAGGTTGTTTGAAAATGTATCCATCAAAGTCTACTTCAAGTTTATTTGGATATTATGTAGTTGTGGTGCAGTAATACATTGAAGCCTAGGCTTAGCACAACACAGCTCTTCTTTCTGCTCTGGAAAGCAAGTGTATCACTTTGGTGAAAATCTACCACAAGCATTTGTTCTTGAAGAAAGCATACGACTAAATAACACAAATTAGATTTCTGAGCAACAAAAGTCTTCTAGATGAAACATGGAAAATTGACTCTCTGGTTGTAAATAGTAGCCATAACGCTAAAGAAACTCCCTGCCCTCCAAAAGCAAAACCTTTTTTGAGGATTTCAGTTACACAAATGTGAATAACCTTGGCTTTGTAGTAAGCTCACCTTATTAGAAACAGCTTTGAACTGTTTGATTAGATGCAGATCTACCATACTGCTAACTATTATTTATATAGCCCTGTAAGTGTGCAGGATGCTTTACAGGAAAACAAAAAGACACAAGAAGATTGCGATCTAAGGCCCTGATCTTGCAAACAATTATCCATGTGTTTAACTTTACAGATGTGATTGATCCTATTGATTCTAAGGGGGGTGACCTATGGCAATAAAGCATAAGAGTCTGCAGGATCAGGGCCTAAATTATATTTAAACAAAGAACCAATAAAAACGCGTGCATACGACATCTTGCGATTAGCTGTGGCAGACAAATACAGGGGAAGTAGTATGGGGAGAAAAACAGTAAGTGCTGGGGTCTACATTGTGCCAGATAGTCACATCACTTAGGAGAGAAGCTATAGAGAACCAGAACAATCCTTTAGGATGATGAAGTATGTGACCCACTCTACATCCTGCCAGTTCCATCATGGTCTCAGCTCTCTGAGAATTATTTGTTCTCCCAGGAATGCCATAGAGGGGGAACATCTGGAAGCCTGCATTCAGTAGAACATAAATATTATTGTGCCTGTCCTAGTGCAGAGGTGGAACTGGGGTTGGGGGAAGGGTGGAGGCTCCTTGCCCCCTCTTCTCCATGTACCAGCACAGGTGCAAGTCCCGAGCTGGCGCTGGGACTGTAGCATTGTTTTCAGGAATATACAGATCATATAACTTATTTTGAATGTGTTTGTGAGTTGAATTTTATAATTTTCTTTTGTTTTTATATCATTTAAATTTCTCACTGTGACAGAGGGCTGGAGTTCTGACAATTTCATGGAAATGGAAAACTGACAACAGAGATTTTAAGAGACAGGAGGGTGATTCAACTACTATAAATAAGAAAAAGAGACATGCAAATCTCAAGTCAATCATCTTGACTGTGAGGAGAGTCCAGGAAGGTCAAGATGGCCTGTGACATTTTAAACTTGGAGTCAAGAAGTAGGGGAACATCCCAAAAATGATTAGGGGACAATAGTTCTTGCATGGGGGACAAAATAAGACTTCTGTATTCCTTCCAGATGGTACTCCTGATAAAACACTCCTGTGAAAATGTTAAGGTAACCTTACCCTGATATGACAATGAACTCTATACCAATGACTTGGTAAGTAGGCTGGAAGAGGTAGAACATCTCTGAACACAGAAAGAACGTCTGGGCCAAGCTGAGAAGGGATGGTCATCAGAGGGACTCACTTTTTAGAGACGTGAGATTTTCCCTTTCTGTAACTAATATAAAGGAAGCCTGTCTCACTAGGCTTTGTGAAGTTTTCAGGGAAGAAAACAGTTTATTTTGTTTTGCTACCATTTCCTCCCTATTTTTAATGAATCTTGTTTATAAAATGTGATTATATGACTCACAGACTAGGTTACTTCACACAGACTGCCTCCAAAGAAAGCAAAGTTCTTCAGCTTCTAAGGAGAGGTGCTGAAATGCAAAGAGTTCCAGGAGCCTGACTTACAACACAGTGTTTGCCAAAAGACATGGACAGACGCATCCTCTCTCAAGAAGATATTTTGCCTGGGGGCCGTGGCAGGCTAATACAGGGGGAAAGCTGAAGGGCCATAGAGGAAATGTAAGTTAGCAGGGGTATGGGTGGACATTCTCTAGTGGATTATCACTGATAGGCTTGATGTCAAAGTATGTTTCAAGAAGGGTTTAGAATGAAGATGGACAGGTGCACAAGAAGTAGATTATTCCAGTCATAAGAAATGATGTGGAAGAAGATTCCCAAGTGGCAATGAAATGCCAGTTAATAGCTGTACTTAGGGCATAGGTTCTGGAGGCACAAACTAACAAAAATCAGGCTCTGCTAAGAGCTCTTTAGCTAGTCAATGAAGCCTTTGAAATGGGTGGGACTGGATAGAGAGGGAAAGGAGACCTGGAAAATATGATAATGAAGTGCCTCTCGAGGACAGTTTCTGCTGGGACTCCTGTGGTGCTCCACCAGATTTTAAAACCGTCCTCCTGGCAGAACCTACAAGAGAGCATCATGGCAGTACCTTGTGCCCTCCCTTGAATCTGAAACCCTTCTCCCCCTCTTTGAAACTGCTTCCCCTGCAGGCAAAGAGGGTACAACGTACAACTCTCTGCACCTGCTGGAGTGAATCCAGTTCATAATGTTTATTGCTCAGATAGTACGCAGATACAACATTTCCATATTGCCTTGTTATTAGAAATGAGAGATATTAGAAAATTATGTCATATCTTCTAAAATAAGTTTGAAAGTGAAGTTAGAGAAAGAGAACTTGAGGTTAAAGTGAAATTAACCAAAGACAGCTATTTTGATGCACAGGATGAATGCTTTTAGTTGCAGAGAAGTGGAAATAATGGTTCACAAGGTATATTTTGTAAAGCTGATCAGGTAACAAAAGTCTCAAGAACTGCTACTTAGTGATAGGGCAAGTCCAACAGATGGTGGTCACTGTGTCACAGTCATCGTATCATTAAGCTGAACAGTATTCTTTTGTACATTCTAGTCAAAATATCATCTCATACAGTCTCTTCTTCTTTTGAGAAATCTGTGCTTGTGTATTTTTTAAGCAAATTCACTCAGAAAATTGAATCAAATTAAAAATAATTACTTAAAAAGATATTGTACAACAATCACACACTTGAAGAGGTCTTTTCTGCAAGGTACTGCAGGCGGTGATCCAAATGCAAAATCTAGCACTCAGAACGTGTTCATGTTCATTGGTGAACCTGGAAATCTTAAACTAATTATTCAGTTAAACTCATTCTAACATTATTTTTAATTGTATCTTACAAAAAAGAGATAATTCCTCAATGTAATGACACAATATTTATGTAATTATTAAAGTATGATATAATATTAGTTACAAATATGAATTAAAAAACACTTTTTTTGCACATAGTTGTTCCAGAATGCCATGTGTGAGAGTACAAGAGAATATGGGAGGTAGTTGTAGCATTCTGTGGTACTGTGTCATGGGGAATGGCTGCCCTGTACCACCTCTGTTGGCTGAGTGTGACATTGCCTGCCTCATTTTCCTTCCCAAAGATGAAGCTCCTTAGCTCTCCCCATATATGTCACTACTGGAGACGTGGCTTAAGCCTCCAGGCAAGTGATAAACCAACATAGTCCCTTGCAGGGTAGTAGAAGTCCAACTAAAAATTCCCAAACATTTTCCTGTGCCCTTCAAGGCTTCTCTTCAGCCCGGTCACTGAGGCCTTGTTCCCAGCCCCTTTTTCCTAGGCTGCCTTTGGGAGTCTCTTCCCTGTTCTGGTACAGAGCTCTTGGTCCACAGGCTGGTTCTCCCAGATTACTGTTCTCAGATTCTTATGTCTTTCCAGGATCTGGTACACATTCTGGGTTCCCAAGATGGTTCGCCTGGAGTACCTAGCCTTTTGCAGACCCTGCCTCAGGGTCCTGCACACTTCCCATGGGTCCCACTCCAGAGTGAGCACACTCTCAGGCTTTTTATAAGGTATCCATTACTCTATCACTTGACCCTCGTTAGTCTGTCCCCCTCAGGCTGGGAAGAGACTAATTAATTACAGCACAAATGTAACTGGCCCTATTTCGCTCTGACATACTGTATATAGCATGGATTCCAAGAAAATTAAATACAGTGACATGCACTCCAATGATACGCATGCTACATACCACTTCATGTTCCTAGCATGTACTATCATCTTATTGGAATCCGACATCTTCGTGAGAGTAACCATAAACTAATGTAGATTCCAAAGCAAAGGAATTATGTTAGCTGATCACAATATGTGATGTAGCATTTTGTGTGGCTGTTTCATAGAATCATAGATTAGGGTTGGAACAGACATCCGGAGGTCATTTAGTCTAAACTCCTGCTCAAAGCAGGACCAACCCCAACTAAATCATCCCAGACAGGGCTTTGTCAGGGAGGTCTTAAAAACCTCTAAGGATGGAGGTTCTACCACCTCCCTAGGTAACCCATTCCAGTGCTTCACCACTTAACCCATAGACTCTCAACAGGCTTTTCTCCAGTTTCATACTGGAGCTCTGAGCAATCATACCACTCTCTTACATACAGTGCAACTCCTCCAACTTTTCTTCTGTGCCTGTCCTTCCTGAACAGTTTATACCCATCCATGACAGTGCTCCAGTCATGTGAGTTACCCCACCAAGTTTCTGTTATTCCAAACGCATCATAGTTCCTTGACTGTGCCAGGACTTCCAATTCTTCCTGCTTGTTTCCCAGGCTTCTTGCGTTCGCGAACAGGCAACTAAGATAACTAGCTGACTGCCCTACCTTCTCAGTATTAATCAGAAGGGATGATCCATTGAGTAATTAAAATTTTAAATTACTGGTTTATCATCTAAACCACCAATATATGTGTAATTGGGCATCAGACAATGCTATTGCCAGTTAAGATGATGACCACGCTAGTTTAAGGTAACAAAATTGTCAAGAACCCTATTATATGTTCGGAAGCCATAAACACATCACAAGAAACAGAGAGACAACTAGCTACTGATCAAACACTGCCCACGTGTTTCTTATATTCAGGCCTCTAACCTGTTCAGACTAGTCCACTATGAAGTCTGTTATTTTGTAACAAATTATTTGTGCTCCTACTTTACAATTTCGATGTTCATGTAACCATGATTAGCTTCTTAGAAGAATGTGGAATTTGGAATCCAGAGTATGGAACCTAGTATTAATGATTAGATAAACGATATACAAGATAAGTGTAACAAATTTGATAGGATTCTTTATCAAGACAGGAAAAACATTTTAGCCTCAAGTGAAAATCCAAGCAAACTGATGGATTAGCCAGGATTCCATGGTGTAGATGGAGAACATTGAGAATAAAATATATTTAATCATAGATAGCAACTGCTGAACATTCATATTCTCTCCCCCTGCCCCAGTTCATATGTTTCTCTTTTTATTTCTTCTGCAACTGCATTAGATTAAATATCTGTTAGGACAATCAATTCTAGAGTGCCCTATGTAAAGATCTAAACGCCATTAGATTAAACTGGCAGAAATGCTGCCGCAGTAGAAGCCAGTCTTTTCTAGGATATTGTATTCAATTTCAATATTCAGCTTCAATTAGAAAACTTTGTCCTTCGAATCTGCATAATAATATAAGGCTTTTGAATTAATCATTAAATAAACAGTAAATCTGTAAATAAATCCTGTCAATTTAATAAGATTTACTTCATACTGAAAAACTAGCTATAATTTACATCATAAAGAAGGTTGATCATGCCATCAGTATAATCAAAATGTGTATGTTACTTTTTTGTGTGCAATTTTACTTAATTACACTTAAAAAGCCCTCTACAGTTAAAAGACTGTTACGGTTGCAAAGTCAAGACACAAAATTTAACATATGCCAGAATTAAGATTACCTGTGCAATCTTAATCCTCCAATCCTCCTCCTTGTACATATACATTATGACACAGTCTTTAATTACATGATCACTTGCTATTTTTAAACACAGTATCCCTGTCTCATTCAGTTCACAGAATGGATGGTGCTCACTGATTGTGCAGCTATTCAATATTTTGCTTTCTCCTCACTGTTCAATGTGTGGTTCCAGGCCTTATTTTCTGCACATTATTCAAACCCTGCTCTGAATTATTAATTTCCTCCTGCATGCTTCTATGAAACTAATACTATGAGTATTTGACAAATATTAATGAATTTATTTTCACAACCTTCTTTGAGATAAAGCTGCACTATCCCCATTTTACAGATGGGAAACTGAAGTTCAGAGAGATAAAGATCAAAAGTGTACACTGGATGCCCAATGCCTGATTTTTTCCAGAATGCTTAGCGTTTTATACAACTTTATATACTCAAAGCACTGTTTCCAGTGACGTCAGTTGCAGTTGTGAGTACTTAGCCCCTGGATCTCAAGCAGAGCACCAAGAAAGAAAAAGGAACACACGATTAGTAGCCACTTGCAAAATGGTTTGGTTTAAGTGACTTTCCCAGAATCACATACGAACACTGTGGAAGAGGCAGGGACAGAATCCAGTTCTCCAGGGCAACACTCAGCTGTCTTAGCCATGAGACTGTCCTTCCTGCTCCGCAACCCCCTGCCTCGTTCACCGTGCACCTTCCAATTTCTGCAACAAATGAGGCAGGCGTCCTACAGACAACAGCCTTCTTCACTACAAAACCCTGATTCTTCCGCAGAGCACCATTCATCCTGTACAATGAATAAGACAGGAACCTTGGTAGGGTGTGGAGGGGGAGGAAATAGCATGTGATCATATAATTAGAGGCTGTATCATAATGCATATGCATAAAGTGACTGAATTAATGTTGAACAGCCGATCTTAATTCTGGAATTTCCTAAACTTTTGAGGGCTTGACTTTGCAACCTTAATATTCTTTTAATCTAGATGTGTGTGTAACTTCCCTTGATATTTTATGAAAGAAAACTGAAAAAACATCACACACTGACTTCTACAAACCCAGTTCTTGGAACCAGCTGAACTGTTTTTGTTGAAACTTATATCTGAAGCAAGCATGCAGAATGGAAAATTTCAGCCCAAACAATTACATTCTGGCAAAACTAGATGCATCTGAAAACAGGGTTTATAATAATACAATATAATAGAATCATAGGACTGGAAAGGACCTCGAGAAGTGATCTAGTTCAGTCCCCTGCACTCATGACAGGACTAAGTATTACCTAGACCATCCCTGACAGATGTCTATCTAACCTGCTCGTAAAAATTTCCGATGATGGAGATTCCACAACCTCCCTAGACAATTTATTCCAGTACCACCCTGACAGTTGGGAAATTTTTCCTAATGTCCAACCTAAACCACCCTTGTTGAAATTTAAGCCCATTGCTTCCTGGCCTATTCTCAGCGGTTAAGGAGAACAACTCTTCCCCCTCCTTCTTGTAGCAACTTTTTATGTATTGAAAACTGTTATGTTTCCTCTCAGTCTTCTCCAGATTAAACAAACCCAGGTTTTTCAATCTTTCCTCATAGGTCATATTTTCTACACCTCTAATAATTTTTGTTGCGTTTCTCTGGACTTTCTTCAATTTGTTCACATCTTTCCTGAAATGTGTCACCCAGAACTGGACACAATACTCCAGCTGAGTCAGGGCTAATCAGTGCGGAGTAGAGAGGAAGAATTACTTCTCATGTCTTGCTTACAGCACTCCTGCTAATACATCCCAGAATGATGTTTTCTTTTTTTGCAACAGTGTTACACTGTTGACTCCTATTTAGCCTGTGATCTACTATGACCCCCAGATTCCTTTCCGCAGTACTCCTTCCTAGGCAGTCATTTCTCAGTTTGTATGTGCGCAACTGATTGTGCCTTCCTAAGTGGAGTACTTTGCATTTGTCCTTATTGAATTTCATCCTCTTTACTTCAGACTATTTCTCCAGTTTGTCCGGATCATTTTGAATGAATGGGAAGTGTTGAGCAACCTTAACTAGACGACACTACCAGTTCTTCCCATGATCCTACTGAGACAGACAATTCTGCACCGCTGAAGTTTTTTTTCTCCCCCTCCTCCAATGGCATCAACTTTTGTGACAATCTTGGGTAAAACAGTTAAAATCTACACATTCAGTTCAATGACTCAAATCAGATTTTTAAATCTGCATTAGTAAAAGATTACTTTTAAGAGCAGGTATTAATTTCATCCAGATGCGGTATTAAAAAGAACCATGATGGCTTCACAAATACACTTCTCTCATGAATCACCAGATTAATTAACTGGACATTTTTAAATGATTCAGTATCACAGAACTGCACAGTAAGACGTGTCCTGCCAGTTCCCAGTCAACTAGGTACTGTTATTTTATTCTGATCAAGCACGTTTTTTTTTTAAATCTCATACCTGGAGATGAACTGGAAAGTATTAAATACTTCATAAGTAATAAAAGGGAAGGTCCTGAGACTAGTATTTCTCTGTTGTTTGGCATTGTTGAACCAAGGGTCATGGTAGATTCTCTATCTTTAGCAATTTTTAAATCAAGATTGGATTTTTGTTTAAAAGATATGCTATAGGAACTATTTGGGGGGAACTTTGATGGCCCATGTTATACAGGAAGGTGGTCAGACTAGGTGACCACAATGGCCCTTTTTGGCTTTGGAATCTATGAATCCTTCTGCATTTTAATTTTTGTTGCTAAACTACTGTGATAATGTTACACCTACACATTTTCTTATAACTTTCACCTTTTCAGAATTGCAGTTAGGGCTGTTAAAAAGTGACCAGATTTTTACAAAAGAATTCCAAAAAATCCCAATGAATTTCAAAAGAAAAAATGGCAAAGAAGTCTTTCATAATCATTCCATTATATATTAGCAATGAAGCAAACTAATCATGAAAAACAAGCATTAAAACATCAATGATAAAAGATGCTATACTCATTTGAAAAGAGATTTAGGAATTATAAAGTAAAATCTCTGAAAAACAAATTTAAATGAAATCTTGGTAAATGTTAAGAAAAACCAGATGATAAAACAGTTTGTAATTAAACATCAGATTTTTAAATCTCAATTCATCTCAGCCTCTGTTAGAATAATTACACAGCTATTACACAGATATTTACCTGTTGGAATGAGACAATCTTTCCAATCAAAATATCCTGCATAAATGCCAGGTTCTAAAGAGCCAACTATAGGATCTGCCTTCAATTCAATGTAAATTTCAAACAGCCTTTGAGCCAACTCCTTCAATGATTCCATACTAATCTAAAATCAAAGCAAAAAGAAAAGCACAGTTATCCACTAATTATGAAAGCAAGAATAATAATCAACAATTTATGATTTGTCTTCTCTTTGATTTTTAGGAAACATGCCATAAGCTCACAACCTTATAATTTTAAACAATCTCTCTTTGACTGGAAGAATTTCCATACTAGATCACATCACTGGGCAGACTAGTCCAGTATCCCTTTTCTGACTGTGGCTAGTACCAGATGCTTCACAGAAAGATGTAAGAAACTCCATAGAGGAGAATCATGGAATAACCTTCCCATAAGCACAATTTCTTCCTAATTCTGTCATTTAGGTATTGATCCTGCATCACTGAAGGCAATGGGAATTTTGCCAGTGACTTTAGTGGGAGCAGGATCAAGCCTTTAGCGGCTGGCTTATGTCCTGAAACATGAATGCTTAAAATCCTTATATTTTTAACTCACCTAATGTAACTGTGGATTTTTTTTTTATTATTCATTGTATATAAAGTTTAATCCTTTTGAAAAATTCAGTTTCACCATAGAGATCTGTGACCTCCTAGCAGCTTATTCAAGGTTCATTGCAAGTACTATTTTAAAAGTATCCTTGTACAACAAAACAATAAGCTGCAGCTCTTTTGGGTACAGTATAGAACGAGGATGTGCTCTTCTTTCCTTTGTGTGAATACAGCTAAATACAAACACTACAATTACTGAAACCTCCCAATAAACCAACTAAACTGTGAAACACTCTTATAAAAAGATTAGTCAATGAAATACATGTATGTGTACATTTCACTTGCTCACTATATTTAAAGACTGTATCTCTTTCAATACTGTACAAGTATTTTCTTCTTAATATAACTACACAAGACAGCTACTAAAAGTAGTTGAAAGTTAACATCCTGATATCACCATGATAAACAAGTCATGCAGAAAATAACATGGACCCACTTGTTGAAGATATTTATGTTTAAGAGCTTATCAGATTTCAAGGTAAAACTTTTTATATGTCACTCAGCACGTTTCTCAGTCACTGTGAGGTTTAGGGACTTCCCCTCTCACCTGACCACCTCTCATCCTAGAAGGCTCAAAGACCAACCCAGGAGAACAGACGTAAAAGGCAGGGGGAAAAAAAAGCACTAGCACTTCACTGCCTTCTTCCCCGGGAGACTTATCAGATTGGAGTCCCTGTGCTGAAAACCACTTGAAGATTCATTGACTGAAGCAAGGAGAAAATCATTGATGCTTCTGTTGCTCTACCTTCTCCTACTACACCCCTAATCTGTTCCTGAGCACTGTAAATCACAAATCACTGGGTACTGATTGTGGTCTAGATGGTGAGAGAAGGTCTCTTGAGCTAGATATGGGGAGAGAAACAGGAGTTCTGGAGGGGAATGTGAATATGGGAGAAAGCAGGTATATTGGTGGGGGCATGGAGGCTCCCAGCAGCAGAGGAGTCCAATGGGAGAAATTGGTGCTCAGGAGCAGCATACACTAGTGCTTTCCTGCTTTCTCCACCTAGTGAACCTCCTGAGCTGTGTCAGAAGTGAGTCCAACAGCTGAGAACCACAAAGGACCATAAAAAGGTGCTCAGGAGATTGGCAGGAGGGGAGCATTCATGAGGGCAGGGAGACGTGGGCCTCAGGAAAAAGTCAGGGATGCAATTCCTTCCCTCCCCACCACCCACTTCCTGTGGGATTTCTGAAGTCTGCAAAGGGGAGAACCCTCACCCTACCCCACCTCTTCCTGCTTCTGCCTGTGTGAGTCTTAAGATTGGCAGCCTCCCTCATGAGCCTTTTAATAGAAAAAACTCCCTTGCCACCCGCATGGACAAGTCTCCTAGTGACAGGTTACATTTTCAGATTTATCTCTGTAAGGAATAGTGACAGTGATTTACTTATTTTAAAATACAAGCTAAGGTCTCTATTTTCATGTCCATGAGCCAGTCATTCCTACTGATGTTCCAATTCAAAAGCGAGGAAGTTTAGAATCTAAAGAACAAACGTTTGATCTTGTGCATAAAAGCCATAGTTTTATATTTCTCTGAATTTCTGTTTTTTTGGGGGGAGGGGGGGAGGGGAGGATCAGGCGGAGGGAGGGCTATGAAATGGCATACTTACCTAGCCCCTTTTCCACTTCAGTTCATATTGTATAGAACAATTCTACCTCAGCACCAGATCTAACCTACTAAAAATGAGACACACAAGGTAGGTGAGATAATACCTTTTATTGGACCAACTTCTGTTGATGAAAGAGAGAAAGTTTAGAGCTCCAAATATCGATACTGAAGGACATTATCTCACCCACCTTGTCTCTCTAATATCCAGGGAGTAACATAGATACAACAACACTGCAAACCACTAGTGTTTTTTATCGTTTTTTAGTGTGGATCTTAGGGTGGAGGTGTGTGGAGTTGGAGGTTATAATGGAAACTCATTTGTAATTTTAATTATGGAGCAACAGCTCAAATTTATATTCCTACTTTCTCAAGCATTAGTTCATTCTGCCTTTTATTTCACCCTTATCTTCATTCTGCAAGCTTTAACTGACTCCATATATTATTTGTTTGCTTCTATTCTTTCCACATCCAGTACAGTTTTGGTTTGTTTTAGCCATATGACTATGCTTGGTTCTTCAGCCAAATGCCCTCCTACTTCTGGAGTTCTCAAGAGTTCAAGGCTGGGTCTCTGTGATTTGGAAAGAACTGTGTACAGTTACAAGACTCCATAAGAAAGAGATGTGTGCATTCATCTTCAATTAAAATTATATATGTATGCAAATTAAGGTGGCACTCAGGATCCTGGGAAGCTGCCAATTCGGCCCTTTGTGCTATAAAATTTGCACATCACTGATGCAGAGCCAGGTTTTTAAAAAACAGTGGTCAAGTAATTTGATTTTAGTCATTCTATGGGCAATGAACATCATGTAACTTAGGGCCTCTCTGATGCCCACTGAACTCAATGGTAAGGTTTCCTTAAGTATCTAATACCCAAGGGAATTCCCCTGACTCACAAACATCAGAAAGAAGCATTAATATTCCCACTAACCTATAAAAAAGAGAAGCATATTGAAATCAATCCAACTGGTAACATTTAGTGATGAGGTCACCCTGGCTGCAATTAGTGAATCTTTTGGTCTTTCATTAAAAAAGGAGGATTTCTTTTGGTCAGAAATGTTTTAGACTATTTCCACCTTAAAACGAAATATTTCTGGGGCAATCAAGAAGATAATGCTAATTAGGTTAGATCTTACAATCCTGACTGAAGTCAGGATCTGCTCTGTACTTCCTAGAACTGTTAAGTTAAAAAATCTTTCAGGGCTTTGGCAGGTTCCAAGATGTGTAAAACTCCTCGCTGGAATTACTTGATTACATCTACAATACAGTATGGTGCATTCTCTTGATTTGGCAAAGACAGATTGTGCAAGAATAAGGTTACGGGCTGTGGTTGTTGGTTCCCTCGTCTAAGCTTATCTGTGATACTGCAACACAACAGTGTAATTCTTCTTAACTATAGGAGAAAGGAGATTTGTCAGTAGACAGTAGCTGTCACTTCCTACACTTCCGTTTATCTGCACTCACTCCTGAATGGCTGAAAATAACATTTCATCTGATAATGCATCTGTGTAAACCTATTACAAGAGATATGAAAGACTGAAGGTACTTTGAACGAACAGAAAAAAGTACAGTGACTATAAATGTTGAGTGTCTGATGGCATTCACATGGAAATATGACTAGATGAGTCAGCTCATAGACTTTAAGGTCAGAAGGAACCATCATGATCATCTAATCTGATCTCTAATCTGTCTACGAGGAATCAGTGGACACAGCAACTCCCAAAAACTACAACTGCAGCCAATGATCCATCTAACCCAGCATCCTGTCTTCTGGCCATGGCCAGGACCTGATGCTTCAGAAGGAATGAACAGAACAGGGCAATTATGGGATAATCCATCCCCTCTCAGCCAGTCCCAACTTCTGGCAATTAGAAGTTCAGGGACACCAAAAGTATGGGGTTGTGTACCTGATCTTCTTGGCTATAGACTTTGATGTACCTATCCTCCATGAATTTACCTAATTCTTTTTTCAACCCAGTTATACTTTTAGCCTTTACAACAGCTCCTGGCAACAAATTCCACAGGTTGACTACACATCGTGTGAAGAAGTACTTTGTTATGTTTGTTTCAGACCTACTGCCTATTAATTTCATCAAGTGACCTCTGGTTCTTGCGCTGAGAAGGGGTAAATTACACTTCTCTATTGACTTTTTCCACACCATTCATGATTTCACAGACCTCATCACAACCCCCCCACCCAGTCATCTCTATTCTAAAGTAATCTTTTTTGATCTCTCCTCATATGGAAGCTGTTTCATATCCCTAATCATTTTTGTTGCCCTTCTCTATACCTTTTCCAATTCTAATATCTTTTTTGAGATGAGACAACCGGAACTGCACGCAGTATTCAAGTTGTGGGTGTACAATGGAGTTATATAGTGGCGTTGTGATATTTTCCCTCTTATTGTTTATCCCTTTCCTAATACTGTTAGCTTTTTTGACTCCTGATGCACATCAACCTGGTGTTTTCAGAGACCTATCCATGATGATTCTAAGAACTCTTTCTTGAATGGTAACAGCTAATTTAGAGCCCATAATTTTATATGAATAGCTGGGATTATTTTTTCCAGCGTGAATTACTTTGCACTTATCAACATTAAACTTCATCTGCCATATTGTTGCCCAGTGACTCAATTTTGTGAAAATCTGCACACTCAGCTTTGCACCTAACTGTCTTCAGTAATTTTGTACTGTCTGCAATTTTGCTACCTCTGTGTTTACCCCCTTTTTGAGATCATTTATGAATACGTTGAACAGCACAGGTCCCAGTACAGATCATCAGGGGACCCCAATATTAACCTCTTTCCATTGTGAAAACTCATCATTTAATCCTACTCTTTTCCTTCAATCTTTTAACCAGTTACTGATCCATAAGAGGACCTTTCTTATTATCACAGCTGCTTACTTTACTTAAGACTCTCTGGTGTTGTTGACACCCTCAAAGAATTCTAATAGATTGGCGAGGCAGGATTTCCCTTTTCAAAAGTCGTGTTGACTCTTCCCCATCATATCGTGTTCATCATTGCGTCTGATAAGTCTGTTCTTTATTATAATTTTAGCCAGTTTGCTTGGTACTGAAGTTACACTTACTGGTCTGTAATTGCCAGGATCACTTCTAGAGCCTTTTTAAAATATCAGTGTTTCTTTATCTATCTTCGAGCCACCTGGCACAGAGGCTGATTTAAGCAATGAGTTACATACCACAGTTATTAGTTCTGCAATTTCACATCCTTCAAAACTATTGGGTGAATACCATCTGGTACTGTATATACCATCTAGTACTGTATATATGTACTGTATGTACAGTACTGCATTGTCCATGGTCATTAAAGGGTTAATATAGATTTTAAATTGTTCAATGACTTCAATGTTTGAATTTTGTTCTTTATAAAAATACCAGATTTTAAGAACACTACTTTGACGTGGCTGTTCAAGATCAACTGCTGAATATATAATAGGCACCTCATTTGCCTATATAGTCACCCCATTACCAGTACCTAACTCAGCACTTTATTAAGCATTTCAGGATAGTTGAGTGTGAAGGGAGAAATCTAGAGCAATTTTGTATACTATACTAACAATGCAAATAATTTCAAACCCCATTTGAATTATATTCAAAATTATTCCAGCCACAAAAGGTCAACACATTCACTGGGACGGCCATGAGAGTTCATTGTGTAGTAGAAGCATCAGTTTGTAGAGAAATACTTTGTACTGGAAGAGATAACATTTTACTTTCAAACAACAAACATTTCTGGAAATAAACCAACTATATGGCCATAAAGATTCTAAGTCATAACATTTCTCATAAAAAATGATTAATCATTACAAAAAGGCAGGAAAATGAGACATCTATAGCCGCCCACCTTGACATTTTCGTTCTTTGAAAAAAAAAAAAAATCCCTGATCTAGTTTGTGAACAAGAGCTGTCAAGTGGTAGAGATTACTAGATTAATCAATCTATCAAATATATTTTGAGATTATGATCTTTTTATTCTTTGCATCAAGAAAACACAGTGACATTAAAAAGCTTTACTTAGAAATCAGATAAATATTGCCTATGAACATACAAGTCTAACTAGTGCCCGCTTTGCTACACTATTTATTTAAACCACATACAAACACACAGACATTATTATTATTATTGTTTATTTAAACTGATGCTTAAAATCCCACTCACTTGTAGGAGAGTCAAGTAATATTTATTCATGGTGATTGTACAAATACGTAATTTAATACCTGTGAAAAGGAAAAAAAATCTTTCCATCCAAAGTAATGATACATCGGTAGCAATTTCATTTTAATATTATTGCTTACTTGAGTTATTTTTTCAACTCCTTGGAAGCTATGTTTCTCAAAGTGTTCAGCTATATTTATGAAAGTATGATGTTCCAGGTAGCAGCAATTACTGAGTACAATTAAAAGTCTTTTCTCCTAAATCAACAGACGTTTTAAGGAAGAAAAATGAACAGTAATTAGGAAATATCTAGGATAACTTTGCATTATGATAATATTTATTATTATGTTTATACACATTTTGATCATTGAAAATGTTTTGTTGACTTGAATGACAACAGTCATATGTGAGCATGCTGATAAATAAAATATAGTAACAAATACTTTTGTAAACAAAATCCTAAGAACTGGTTAACGCTGGGTGCAATGATTCAATAAGAGCACTTTTTCTTATGGGCTCTGATGTCTGAAAGTATTCACTGGAATAATTGTGACTAATATAGATCTGTGATTCAGATCCCATTCCAAAAAGTAAGCCACAAACAGCTTTCCAAGAAGTGGTTTCTGCATTTTACTGTTTTTTTTCTATAACCTGTTAAAAATGATGACCACCACAAAATAAAACCAAAATCTTCACTTTCATATGAAACTGCCTGAAGAATTCGGTTTTAACATTCGAGCAAAGGAAGCAAAACAGATATTAAACAAATGCATTTCTATCCTCCAAATTAAACTAAATCAAAGACTGACAGAACTCTAAATCATTTCTGCATATAATTTGAAACACTGTAAGTCATCTCTGCTCTCCAATTATTTTGTTTTAAAAATCAAATATGGTTCAAAACAGATATTGAATTAGGTTATATCAGGACTGTTGGTCCATGAGACTGGTGCAATAATATGATACCTGGGAGAGAGGCAAGGTCTAGTTTTTCCTCAGGAGGTAGATAGGAACTTCCAAATTATAAACTCCGTGCTGGTGGTGACTTTTTGTGCAACTGTGTGCAGGTCACTTAATTTCCTCAGTTTCCCTACCTGAAAAATACTTTCCTACCTCAAGAGAGATCAGGACGATCATTTGCAAAGTGCTTTAAAAATGAAAGCTTTCTGAGGATAAATTACCATAGTGAGGTGTGAAAGAAGTCAATATCTTACTAAGAATGAGATTTGCAATTCCTGATAAATTCCCAGCAGTCTTATCAACCAGTAATGAACTACAACGACTAGTGTAATAAATGTGTACCCATTAACCTGCCTACCACAAATAATGATAAATTAACCAAAGAATGTACAATATGAAACACAAACTGTCAAAAAACAATGAAAAATCCTAGGCCAGTCACTTAATACTCTCTGTGCCTCAGCTACTCCATTTGTAAATGGGAGATAATAATTCTTACTGATACTTGTTGTGTTTTGAAATCTACAGATTAAAATTCTTTTAAGTGCCAAATTTAGATATTAATACTCTTTCCTACTTTTGTTTATTAATCTCTCATTTGAAGCTTCAAAATAATTCTTAACCAAATTTATTTTTCCATTGTATAAGCCATATGGCTGGTCAAAGGTATTGGGTTACTGGCAATGATTTTTTTTGGCTAAAAAAGCACTGAACCATTTGTTTGGGAGGGAAAAAACCCTCAAAACGTCAAATGGACTTCAATAACACAGGAAAATAAAACAGTTTGATAGCAGTTAATTAACGTTCACACAGTACTTGGAAAATTAAAATGATATAAGTACTAAATTATTATTAAATTTCAGAATTTAGAACTCTGCGTCTAATCCTACAAGTCTTTGCTCACTAATTGCAGTTAGACTACTCATGAAAGTAAGGGATATAGCTTGGGCCCTTAAAAGTTTCTAAATTCTGCAGGAATAGATTATTACAAACATAATGAAAGCTTCGAATTCACTCTTTGAGGGGCATAACTTTATGTGTTTCGATAGCCCTTGTGCTGGCGGCATGTACTCTATGGGAATGCATTAGTTCAAATAACTGGGAGTGGAACTTGCACAAAAAAAAATGCAACATTAGGAATTTTATGGAAAAGCAACTTTTTCTAGTCTCTCATTCACCACAACACATTCTACTGTAAGGAATATGACTCACCAAGGCAAACTAAATTATTTTTACACATTTATCTCTATGTTCTAAATATATATATAACAAAAATTAATTATCTGTTTTAGGAATACAGTTATTCGCACTTGAGTTTTAACTAAACATCAAGAGCCATATCCTGAATTGGTATAAATTAGTGCTACCTTCATTGACGTCAATAGAGCTTTGCCAGTTTATACTCATTGAGGACCTGGCTCCAACCTTTATTTTTTTAAATAAAATTCAGGTGTAAGAATCTGTAGGAAATACACTGAATACTGAACAATCTAAAGCTTGAAATACCATTAATATTATTAGCTTTTCTGATAATCTTGCAGTTAGTAAAGTTTGATATTATTTTGAAAGAAGTGACTTAGGAATACACAAATGCATTATAAAAGACACGCAGTAAAAGATAAATGCCTTATTCAACATGTAATTTGACCCCAATAGGACATTTTAACTAGACACCACACTTACGGAAGATAAACTAGAGTTTTCGTGAATGCTTCCAAATAAATCAGGAGATGAAACGTCAGCTGAAAGACTGAAAATATTTTGAAAAAGGTGAATAGGAGAGTATTCTTTTTACTCTAAGCATTTACAAATCAGCTATGATGTGTACTTGCTGGAGAACAACATTTCTATTTCTCAACAACTTTCGAGGTTTTAACATGCAGAACAAGGTTCCAAACAGAGCAAACCCAAAACCTTTCAAACTTATTTGCAAAATGGAATTGGGTTTAAATTCCATTTTTTAAATAAAAAATATCTGGTCTTCAGTTTGGCTCTCTCTCCCTGAGAGAGAGTTAGCCCACCCTGGACCTCAGAGACCTTCTTGTCAAAAAACTCGTCAAAATCAATATGGCTTTGATGGAAAAATTTAGTCGAAAATGTTCTGACTGGCTGTAGTGCTGGTTTCAGCTGAAAAGACTCTAGAAAAAGTTGGAGTGCTGTGTTAGAGTGTCTCATACCATGGAACAGAAGGCAGAATGAGCTGTAGAGCTTTTCTAAATCACCTACAAACTGATCAAGAGCTTTGGGAACAGGAATTGCCATTCCAGCAATCATGTTGGGAGAGGGCGGAAGGTGGAGTCGCACCTTTCTGCACTTTCTTTGATTTGCAATAAAATAGTTTCTGTTTTCTTCTCTTATACACCAACTAAAGGCCAACCAAGTAAAGAGAAAAACAAACGTGGTCTTTCAGGATACAGTCAATCAGTTTTAATTCCAAGCAAATCCAATCAATATTTTCTGGTTCCCTGCTTTACTCAGGTAAATATCTAATTTGCCTTAGAAATTCAGGTTCTTATGACTCCTCAGATCTCGTTGATGGAATAAAAGCAAAATTGTCAACAATTTAGTAGATATGTTGACCGAGTTAAGAACATGCCAAAGACAGAGAGAAAAGCAAGGAAAATACCATTCCCCATTGGTACATGGTAATCAGTGACAGCGGCAACTTCTTTCATATAAACTGCTTGGAAGTTATAGCTGTGACAAAAACCACCAGCCACAGATATTACCATTAAAATAAAAAATGGAGTAGAAGGGTGTAACAGTTACACCCTTTAGAAAGAGGATTCTCTTTGGGAATCAAGCAGAGGGATTTTGAATAAGCTAGCTTTCATTACAATAGCTACTAAGAAAACAACTTTTTAATATTCATCATATTTCATTATCTTATTCAAATCTGTATTTCATTTTTTATGTTTTTTTGGTGTAGAAATGTTCTACTTGGCTCCATGGCATTATTGGTCAAAGCCAAAATTGTTCAAAAAAGCTATCTAATAGAAATACCACAGGAATACTGGTGAGAAAAACCTTGTTGAAATTTGCAACTTCAAATATTCCAACTGTATTACTTTACTTACTGTGTGGTATCTGCTTCACAATCAGGCTTAGTGCTCAGTTGTTCCAGACAATCTATAAAAACCTATAAAATAATTAAAAAAAATTCTGAATTTTCCATCAGAGCTGAACTACTGGTACAAAACCTGTAAAATATTTTAATTTTTCTTAACTGAAATTTTAACTGCAGTACGTAAGCAGAATAATCACAAACACCTCAATTTTCTTAAACCTCAAATAATTGAAAACAGTTGCATTTTAAATTAAGTCCAGCAAATGTTTTCATTATCTTCTTAGCCTTTGTTTTCCTGTGGAAAAAAAGATCTGTGCTATTTCTTTGTACTATCTATCATTTTGCTAAATCACCTCCCAAATCAGAGTTGAAATCACAGGACTGAGGGTCCACTGGTTTACAAGGAGCGTATCTTTAAAGCCAATAAAGTGCTTAAACAGAGACCCCAACGCAAACATCTCTTAAGTGCCACTACACATCATTTCTTTGGTCTGATTTGTGACATTTCAATTGATAACACAATACAAACGATTGTTAAAACTGCTGGGTGCTGCTTTATTATCTTAAAAAACTTTCTGGGTTATTATACATTTAAAAGATTACCTTCAAAATGTGTTGTAAAGAGCACTGGTTACTAATATGAAATTAAGGGCCAGATCCTCAGCTGTAAACTGGCATAGCTCCACTGACTGCAATTGAACTATGCCAATTTATACCAGCTCAAGCGCTTGCCCTTAGTTTTGTATTAGAAACCAGTGCTCTTTGAAACCAGTGCTCTTTGAAACCAAATTTTAAGTTAATCTTTTAAATATATAATTAATAACCTAGAAAATGCTTGAAGTTAAGCTAGCACTTCAAGTATACGTTTGAAGTGTTTAGGTGCTCTGATGAATTAGGGCCTTAGAAACCCCAGGAAGCATTAAGCATCATTATCCTTAAGAGTTACTGTAATTTGAAGTTAAGATAACACTTATGTCTGGATGATCTTAATTAAACAGTATCTGATATCTTATCACCTTTTATTACTTTTTGGTGAGGAATGGATACAAAGTAAGCCCTTCATCACTCATTTACGCTCCCCAATTCCAGTTTAAAATTACCTGCATGATACCAATGCTTAGCTGGCACACATCCTCCTGTGTTTTTTGTTGCTGGAAAACCTGAAGAAACAACCATATAACTTCAGTGGAATGGCTTCAGAAGACCTTCTTCCAAAGGAAGTGAGGAAAGGGAAGAGTTATAAATATCAAACCTAGTTTCTCTGTATACACTGTTCTTGTGAGACTCCCCAGTGAAAGAAGAGTGGCTGGTTGAACAAATCCTATGTATAAACACAATGGATAGGCACATGACGCTACCTAGCTGTGGATAATTCCAGTTCTCCATACCATGAAAGTGAAACTGTGATTAGAAAAAGGTGAGGGAAAGAATAAGTGAATGGAAGGGAAAGCAGTAGCTGGATTTCCTTTGTCCTGTATGCCACAGTAACTTGGAGAAAAAGGTTTGTAGCAACATGTAGGATGGGGGAAACCAAGTAAAGCTGAAAAGAGAACAGGGCGATCGCAGAAGCTCTTAGGACTTCTCAAGATCAATTTTCTTAGCAAGTGAAATTCATCTCATGGGGAGGGATTAATCGTGAAGTAATATCCCCTTTTGGGTTTTCTGGGGAACCCTCATTGGCGGAATAGGATACCTTTGTCATACATGGGACAAAGAAGAAGAGAGCAACAGCAACAGTACCCAATCCTATGAGATGTTGAGCATTTCCTGAAGAATGCTCTAATGTCTTCCTGAAGTCAATGGAAGTTGCTCATACTTTATGGCATCAGGTCGCCAATGCAGTAAATAAATGGGGGTAACACTATCATGTGGCATACTGGAGTAGAGAAAACAAAGGGTTGAATTATGTTCCGAATGAAGTCTAGATGTGATATGTATCTGTAACTGGCTCTCCAGGGGACCAACATCATAAGAGCATACCTGCTACCATTTGAAAGCTACAGTCAGAGCCTTTATTACAAAAAAATTGAATTTAAATACAATTCACTTTTTGCTCTCTCCCAAACAAATGGTAATATGAGTGCAATTTGAAAACAGACTCAATATTGCAAGGGCTTTTTTTGGTCAAAGTGAAGAAAAAATATTGTGAAGCTTGAGTAATTTCTTAATTCATTTTATAACAGCATCTCTGTATTATCCACTAACACTCATAATACATAAAACATTTTTACAGTAATTACTTTTAAAATTAATAACAATTTACATACAAGGAAAGAAAATAAAGTACGTAACAAGACTTACACTGGCTTCTCCAGGTTTGCAGTCCAGAACACTCTTGAGTGACTGCAAGGAATGCACAATGCATTGTTCAAACTGGGATGGCTGAAAGTAAAAAGGGTTTTGAGTTCCTAAATGAATGTGCAATGTATACTATACAAACTATTAATATACACATTTTTTTACAGTAACAGAGAAGATACTCATTTTTTACTGATCCAAAATGGAACCCACCCCATGCAAATTTCATGATACATATACTAGAGAAAGCCCTTGTTTTAATGATGTACTTTCATACTGAAGCAAACAAAAATAATTACACAGATCAATTTTATTTGCAAGTGTCTGAATGAGGGGTTCTTCCACTGAACGGTTTCTTCGCCTTAAGCCTGCAGTGAAGTTCTTATACTTTGTTTGTGATTGCACGCATGGCTACTCAGGAAAAGTCTGGGGGTAAAATCCTGTCCCCATTGTAGTCAATAGCAGAAGTCTCATTGACTAGCAGGACCAGGATTTAAATTTAATAGGGCCATTCTAGGATATCCCAAATTCACCATTATGATTTCACTATTATGAAATCAACAAGAACAAGTAGGAGTGGATTGGTTTGGAAGTAAGGCAACCTTGTCTATTCAGAAATTGCTTTGATACTTTGCAAAAAAAATGGCATGGAAACATGCCAAAAAAATAAAGTTACATAGGTCTTAAGGTATATAAATCTAGATGCAAACGAATCTGTAGCATTATCCCTGTTAGCCAATCTTCCCTTATCCATCCTCTCTTGCTCGATATTGTGCCAATCTGCTTAGAGACCACCTGATGGCACTAGGGGGAAAACTGTGTTTCCAGACGGGAACATGAAAGTGCGAAAATTATCTCCATGCTAGAAAAACGGACACCAATCCAGTTGATTTGGCTCAAAAATGGGAGCCAGAAACTTTGGAATTCAACTCCTCATTCTGCCCTTTACCTTTTGTGTAGCTTAGGATAAGTCACTTCACTTCTGTTTCCCCAACCTATGATATTAGGATAAAGCTTATCCACCTCACATAGGTGTCATGAGGATTGATTCATGTCTGTAGAGCAATTTGAAAATCTAAAGCACTATATTAAATACTATTTATTAATTTTTAGAACAAGCTCCTGAAGACATACAGCAGAGAAAGAGCTAAATAGGCAGAAAAAAGGGCATACTTTCAGTGGAAAAGTAAAACACTGTTCCTTTTATTTTTGTTCTCATGTAGATTTTTATTGCCTGAGAAGAAAATAATAAAGCTTCTCTGTACATTAACCTTTGTGCATTACAGGCCCCATGGCTGTAGGTTTCTGATAACAGTATCCCAATATATGTTTTTAACAGCTGTATAAATATCAAGGATGTTAATAACTAATTTTCTTGCATGCATTTTACACATATAGTTTAAGCTTAAGCTGTCTCCAAAGGGCCTCTCTGGCCTTGTTTACTCTCAGAAATTTTGCTAAAGTTTCCCGCCATTATGACAACTGATTCAGATCCATCAGCGGTGGTAAAATTGGGATTATTCACATAGACAAGGCATCACCACTTGCCAGTATTTTAAGCACCATGTCATGATCTCAGCAGGATTAGATGACACCATACTTAACACAGTGGCAGCACCCTAAAGACTCATATACACTAGCAATACACCCACTGTTTCTGCTGCTGGCAGAGCTAAACTGGTGGGAAATTTTTGCAAAAAATCCTAGGGTAGATATAGCTTTGGAGCACAGTAATGAAGCACTAATAAGATTTTGTTTAGATTTACTAGTTCTACAAAAGAATGACCCTGTATGCAAACCTAGATGGAAGAAGGAAATGGGGCTCTGGACTGGACTGAAACGACCAGAGTACGTTGCAATTGAAAATAAAACCCAGAAGTCATGACTCCCAGTACTCAATATTTAATACCCAGACAACACTCTTTCCTACATTATGTATATCTGGAATGCTTCACGCCCTCCTACTCAACTTTATTCAAATGTATTTATAGTAACAACCCAGCACAACTTCAGACACAACTTCAGACACATGGCCTACCGAGTACTCTCTTATATAATACACACAACGCTTAATCCTCCCACAGCCATTTCTGCTTTCTCAGATTGTTTTTATGTCATGCCTACAATGTGCTTGTCATCTTTTAGCCATTAGTCATTACTATTTCTTTCCCAAAAGCACCTCACTAATTTATTTTAATATGGTTTCAAGTCGTTTACTGTTTGTCTGTGAGCAACCTCCTAAATTAGTTGGCTCTCAGTTAAATTTCTCATTACACCAGAAAAGCAACTTTTTATATCTACTACAGTCCAGCTTCCATGGTAACAAACCCATTAAGTTATGAAGCACTGTGACGTGGACTGAACTTGTCACAACCTGAGAAAACAAACTGTATGTTAGCAAAACATCCTTAGCTAAAAAAAATACTCTCCCTTTTTTTTTTTTTAAATCTCTACACAATCTTACTAAGGAAGATCAGTAAAAACTTTATGGGGGCACATTAATCCCCTCTCTCACAACCCTCTCAGTTTATAGACAGGCTAGCCTCTTCTCCATGTGCTTCTTTACATTCTACTCATATTAAAGGACTGAATCCAGCAAAGCTTTACTTACATGAGTAGTCCTTACTTGTGGTAGCAGTCCCACTGATGTGAATTGCTCCTCACACAAATAAAGATTATTCACATATGGCTCTGCTGAACTGGGACCAAAGACACTGCTTTTGAAAACCCCATCCATAAGCTGAAATTTATTTAGTTTTTAGAACTACTTTCAACTGTGCTTATGCTCACTGACACATGTAAGAAAATCCACCAGGAGAAAAATAACTCTTGAAAGAGGGAAAAGGTGAAAGAGAAGAAAAAGTAGCTTTTGATTTTGTGATAGGATTTATACCACCATGAATATTTGAGAAAGTGAGCAGACAGAGAGCAGAAAGAATTCACATAGGAGTATAATCTCTCCTCCATCTAAATTTGAACCCACTTTAGATGGGAACTGATTAGCTTTATTTTGTACCATATTTTAAAATGTGTGCACACACATGTAAATATAAGTAAATGTATAACATGCTGCAAAACTTTTAATATTTATGAAAAGAAAAATGAAATTTACACAAGTCATGCACAAAAAAATGGGTGCTCAGAAACACGCAAAGTGTACCCACCAGAGATGTTAAACCTTCATTATCAACCACCCAGTCTTCCTTTTCAGCTAACCTCTTCACATCTGTAAAAAGAAAAGGTGTTAAAATGCTAGGTTTCATTCTAAAAAACTCCTTGAACTTAACAAGAGATAAAACCACAGGCACCTTAGTGTGATGAACAGGCATAGAAGTACATTGGCCATACTTAAAAGATTTCAGCCACTTTTCAAATGACTAAGAATGGCACACACACATAGTTTGCTGTTGCTTTCTCCTACAGAAGTAAAATTTATGGTGCATGGCAATAGTTGCATAAAGCCCACCTTTTACTGGAAATCTTGAAGTTAAAGAAAAATTGTGACAGTCCTCTGTTTTAAAAAAATGGACATATCATGGCTGTGTACCCATAATATAGGACTATATTTGGGAATTCATATGTATGTATGTTTTATTATTCCTTGCTCAATGCAGTTAAAAACAAAAACCCTCAAGTACATAACTTAAGCTGAGATCAGGACAAGCGTTAAGACTCACATAATTATATTAAATATTTATAACATGTTTGAGTTGAGAGTCCTCAATCAGGATCAGGACTCCAACGTGCTAGGTGTTGCTCAAACATATAGGAAAAATCCATCAAGGCTCTGGAGAGCTTAGAAGAGGAAAGTGACATAAGAAGTGTAGGAAAGGGGAGGGGAAGAACAGGAGTATAACAATCAGTTATACACAATTTAGGAACCTACATACATTTCCAGGTTGCCCATTTACACCTCAACCTAGTCATCATTAATTGGTAGATTTGACTGATTGATTGACAGGTGTTGTGGCAGAGGAGCATCTTGAAGTACATTCAAGAGGCACTATACTCTGAAAAGTGACTATGCAAAAGTAGCAACTTGTTACCAACAGATCTTCTCCTGAATTTGCCAGCTTTATATTTGTTTTTACTGCTGGTTTATTCCCTTCAGAACTTTAGATCCAAAACAGATATAAAGAGGGAGCTGAATTACATTCCTTCTTATTCATCATCAAAAGAAGTGATTACTAAATTCCAGTAAGTTACACTTGTACAACCCTCACTGCCTTATTTGGTATTAGCATAAATTAGTTTGCATGACCTTTGTTGCCAGTGATGATGCATGAGAAGGAAAGAAACCGCTTGACTCTCAGGGCCCAGGCTGAGTTTACAGCGCTGTCAATTAGAAAATCCCTCTTCCATTTACTTGTAAACTGAACACATTTATCATTGAAAGACAATAAGCATCCCACAGTCATTTCCAGTTTGACAAAACCTGATTCCAGCAAAAATCTAGTTGCAAAATCATCATAGGCTGTATCCCTGAAAGTAAGAGCTACAATACAAGGTAAAAGTATCTTCAAAACTGATTTTTTTAAACCATTAGATTGCTGTTTAAATTGCATTTACTGCCGAAATTTTGTTTGCAAGTCAATAAAAAAAAATAATGTACAGCTTATGCTGTGAGACAGCTTACATAAGAAGAGAACTCCATTACCACTATATCATGTGGATACATTCTTTCAAAAAAAGTCATTTTTTTAAATTATAGAATTGAAAATTAAGCAGCACTGTAAAAGCACTTCCGCCCATGAAGATGAATAAACTAAAAATTATTCACACAAAGACGAGGCACGGTATAATCCAAGCAAGAAAATATCAGAGTTGCAGTTAATGTTCTCCCTTTAATGCAGACGCATCAGTTGAATAAAATTATGATTGTTGTGAAATAGAAATAGTTCTTTTTCATGCATATTGTAAAAGAGGGAGCTGAATTACATTCCTTCTTGTGCATTTTCAAAAGAATTGTTTACTAATTTCCAGTCAGTTACACTTGTTCAACCCTCACTGTTTAATTTGGTATTAGCATAATTTATTTTGCATGACCTCTATTGCCAATGATGATGGATGAGAAGGAAAGAAACCAGCTTGACTCTCAGAGCCCAGGTTGAGTTTATAGGGCTGGTGATTAGAAAAACAAATAGATTAAAGCCATTAAATCTAATAGATAGGATTGGGTTGTTTTTTTTTTTTTTTTAACAAGAAAATAAAAGAGTAATCAATGAAGGCATGACAAGGGAAGTGTTCTGGTTGGATTTCAGAGGCACTAAATGGACAGTTAGTGTGAGTTAACAAATATAGGCAACAATGTGAATGTAGCAGGAGAAATCAAGAGTTAGTCAAGGGCTGTAAACGATCATTAATATTTGCAAAATATTCTGAAAATGAAAAATTTTATACAGTATAAATATCAGATACGATCATTAGTGTTCTTCTCAGAGAGGTCCAGATTCAGTAAAGCACTGAAGCTCATGCCTAACTGACTTCTCACATAGTATTACTCATGTTCTTAAAGTTAGGCTTAAGTACCTTGCTGAACTGGGGCATAAGGTGAGTAACAAACAGAAATAAGGTTGTTTAGAGGAACACGAAGAGATCCTGCTTGCTCCAGTTTGTTTGCTCGATGGTCCCTGCACTGCTCTGCATATATCAGTCAGCATGAGGATCATTATATTGTCTAGCATGCTGCCCATCACAGAATAAATGAAGTTTGATAAACCAGTAGACACCATGATCCCCATATGAAAGAAAAAAGCAGGAAAGAGAGATCTTTAGCCCACTGGTGTTAATTTTTAATACACCTTGAAAAACTGGGAAAATTCCAGAGGACTGAATGAGTGCCAATATTTAAAAAGGACAAAAGGGATGACCCAGGTAATGATAAGGCTTGCTAGCCTCAAATCAATTGCAGGCAAAATAAAGCAAAAATGTTTATGGGAGTCAATCAAAAAAGAATTAAAGGATGGGACTATAAATATGCCAATATACATGGTTTTATGGAAAACATCTTGTCAAGCAAACCAAATTTCATTTTTTTATGAGTTGACATGTTTGGTTGATAAAGATAACTGCATAAGTGTCTAATATACTTATACTTTTATAAAGGCTTTGATTTAGCACCACCTGACATTTGTATTTAAAAAATCAGCACTAATCAATATTAGTAAAGCACATGATAAATGGATTAAGAACTGGCTAACTGAAGTAGCTGTCAAAGGGGAATCATCATTGAATAGGGGAATTTCTAGTAGGGTTCTGCAATGATCAGTTTTGGGTCTGACGCTATTCAATATTTTATGAGTAATCTGGAATTAAACATAAAATCATTGTGGATAAAATTTGCAGATGACAAAGACTGACAGAGTGGTAAATACTGATAAGGAGAGGGAAGTCATACAGAGTGATCTGGGTTGCTTGGTAAGCAGGGCCCATTCAAACCAAATGTATTTGAATCAACCCAAATGCAAGGTTATGCATCTAGGACCAAAGAATGCAGTTCATACCTGTAGAATGTAGGACTGTATCCTGGAAAGCAGTAACTGATAAGGATTTAGTGGACAAAACTGAACATGAGCTCCCAGTGTGATGCTCTGGGCAAAAGGGATAATGTGATCGCTAGATGCATAAACAGGGAAGTAGCGAGTATGAGCAGGAAAATGATTTTACCTCTGGTGATACCAATACAGGAATAATGCATCCAGTCCTGGTGACCAGATTTAAAAAAAGATGTCAAAAATTGGAGAGTGTACAGAAAAGAACACAAAAGTGATGTGAAGGCTGGAAAAAATGCCTTACAGTGAGAGACTGAAGGAGCTCAATGTGTTTAACGTATAAAAAAAGGTCAGGAAGAGACTTGAAGAGGAAAAGGAAGAAAACACTGGGTAATAAAGTGCTCTTTAATCTAGTGCAGTAAGGCATAACAAAAACCCGAAGCTGGAAGTTAAAAGCCAGACAAAATCAAATTAGAAATATGGCACTTTTTTTTTTTTTTTTTTAAACAGTGAGGAGGATTAACTATTGGAACAAACTAACAAAGGATATTGCCAATGCATCATCTCTTGAAATCTTCAAATCAAGACTGGATCTCTTTTTGGAAAACATGCTTTAGTTAAACAAGTTATTGAACTTAAATACAGGGATAACTCATTGAAATTCTATGAACCCTATTATACAGGTTAGACTACATAAACTAATGGTCCCTTCTGGCCTTAAAAATCTATGCATCTATGACCGCAAAGAGCTAAATAGGACTCTAGAGACAAACAATGAGTATCCCTGATAAAATTGTAACTAAAATATTGTGTAAAGTTTTTAAGATTTGCTCACTTAAAAAAGAATATCCAAGTGTCATAAACAGATAGTTAAGGGTTAATGTCTCTTTTACCTGTAAGGGGTTAACAAACAGTGAACCTGGAACACCTGACCAGAGGACCAATCAGGAGACAAGATACTTT
>NC_133770.1:176746422-176817884 GCF_003597395.2 Chelonoidis abingdonii | reverse complement strand
TAAATGTGTATTTGGCTGGAAGAATTGTATCTCTGTTGCAATTTGTATGTATGCTGGGAGGAGGATTCTCTCTAGTGTCTATAAGCTGAAAGACCCTGTAACAATTTACTATCTGGATTACAGAGACAACTTTTACTTTTTATTTCTTTTATTAAAAGCTTTTCTTTTTTAAAGACCTGATTGATTTTCTTCCCCTTGTTACGGCTCAAAGGAACTGAGTCTGTACTCACCAGGGAATTGGTGGGAGAAGGGAGAGAGAGGAGAGGGGGAAAGGTGAATTTCCTCTTTGTTTTAGATTCACAGAGCTTGAATCTGTATTGCCTCTGGGTGAGGGTAAAAAGGGAGGGGGGAAAGGGACATTCCTCTCCGGTTTAAGATTCAAGGAGTTTGAATCACGGTGATCTTCCAGGGTAACCCCAGAGAGGGGAAGCCTGGGAGAGACAACGGTAGGGGAAAGGGTTTACTTTTCTTGTGTTAAGATCCAGGGGATCTGGGTTTTGGGGGTCCCCAGGGAAAGTTCTGGGGGACCAGAGTGTACCAGGCACTCCAAGTCCTGGTTGGTGGCAGCACTACAAGATCTAAGCTGGTAATTAAGCTTAGAAGAATTTATGCTGGTGCTCCATCTTTTGGACTCTAAGGTTCAGAGTGGGGATTTATACCATGACACCAAGCTTGAGCTAAAATTACAGAACAGAGTAGTAATAATGCTGATTCACTGCATAGAATAGCTGTGTCATGACAAAAAGTACAAATAAATTAAAGCTTGCTTGGTTTGGAAAAAAGACTGTAACCTAGTGAAAAAAGTGTCTGCCTTATATTAAAGGGGGAAAAAAAGGCTCATAATACAGGGAACATGATAGAATAACCTAATAGGTCTTGTATGTTGTGACTCTGTGAATTACAGGTGACTTTATTATTGATTCAAGTACCTAAAGTGAACACAATCTATTCTAGAATGCAGTCTGATTTAACCAAAGAGAAAATAAAAGATCCTAACCATATAAATGTAGGTCTGCACATTTCTTTTTTTTATTACCTTCAGCTGTGTGTTGTAAGGTGACCATTATACAATGTACTCGAAGATCCAAAATAAGATCCTGGATGATATGAAGCATATCATTTGGTATTTCAAGTGCAGTAAGGGACTCATAACTAAGCCTGGAAAGAGAAGAAAATAAAATGAAGGTTTTGTTTAAACCAACAGTTTTCTAGACAATACTGCTAAATATCACAAAGTTACTTAGGAGTTTCTTTTGCTCATGGATATTAGTCCCCTCAACAGTAACCTTTTTAAACTGTGCGATCATCCATTATACCATAGGTATGTTTCACTATCTGGTTCATTCATTTGCTGAAACCATATCAATATAGAGATTCTTTGTTGTACTGTATAAACTTGACAAAGTTTAGACCACTGGTGTGCTAATACTACTCCATATCACAATGACCAATATTGTCTTGTTGGTTCTTCGTAATTCTCCATCTGTCTGTATCCATCTGTTGTCTCTTGTTTTATACTTAGATTGAAGGCTCTTTGGGGCAAGGACTGTCCTTTTGTTCTGTGTTTGTACAGCAGGTTGCACAATGGTGTTTTGGTCCATGATCGGCACTCCTAGGGGTGATCATAAAATAAACAGCAACAGAGCCTGCAGTGAAGGGTAATGTGAAGGTATATCACCTTAGCAGGGCACAATGGTTTGACATGCCAATAGGGAACACACTTATTGTGCCACGTCTAAAGACAGTGCAGCATAGACTCAACCAACACCACTTAATTTCCATCAGCCCAGCACCACTGACTGGTGTGGAAGAGGGTGGAGCCATGCCTTATCATTCTCCCTATGAGGACTGTCTCACCCTATGTACTTGTAAGGGGCAGCAATTGCAGTCTTAACTGGAGGGCAGCAATTGTGCCAAATCTTTACGCAGGGACACAAAGGAAGAGCGGAGAAGAGTCAAGAACATCAGAATGGCCATCCTAGGTCAGACCAATGGTCCATCTAGCCTTATATCTTGTCTTCTGACAGTGGCCAATACCAGATGCTTCAAAGAGAATGAACAGAACAGGGCAATTATCAATTATCCATCCCTTGTTCTCCAGTTCCAGCATCTGGCCGTCAGAGGCTCAGGGACACCCAGAGCATGGGGTTGCACCAGGGCCATTTTCACTAATAGCCATTGATGGACCTATAAAAAAGCCCATACTGAGTCAGACCAAAGCTTCATCTAGCCCAGTAACCTGTCTTCTGATAATGGCCAATCCCACGTACTCCAGAGGGAATGAACAGAACAGGTAATCATCAAATGATCCATCCTGTTGCCCAATCCCAACTTCTGGCAAACAGAGGCTAGGGACAGCATTCCTGCCCATCCTGGCTAATAACCATTGATGGACCAATCCTCCATTAATTTATCTAGTTCTTTTTTGAACCCTATTATAGTCTTGGTTTCCACAACATCCTTTGGCAAGGAGTTCCACTGGTTGACTGTGTGTTGTGTGAAAAAATATTTTGTTTTAAACCTGCTGCCTATTAATTTCATTTGGTGGCCCCTAGTTCTTATGTTATGAGAAGGAGTAAATAACACTTTCTTATATACTTTCTCCACACCAGTCCTGATTTTATAGACCTCAATCATATTGCCCCTTAGTTGTCTCTTTTCCAAGCTGAAAAGTCCCAGTCTTATTAATCTCTCCTCTTATGGCAGCTGTTCCATATCCCTAATCATTTTTGTTGCCCTTTTCAGAACCTCTTCCAGTTCCAATATATCTTTTTTGAGATGGGGCGACCACATCTGCACGCAGTATTCAACATGTGGGTGTTCTATGGATTTATATAGAGGCACTACATTTTCTGTCTTATCTATCCCTTAATGATTCCCAACATTCTGTTTGCTTTATTGACTACCGCTGAACACTGAATGGCTGTTTTCAGAGAATTATCCACAATGACTCCAAGATCTCTTTCTTGAGTGATAACAGCTAATTAAGACTCCATCATTTTATATTTATAGTTGGGATTTGTTTCCCAATGTGCAATACTTTGCATTACTATCGTCAATAAATTTATCTAGTTCTTTTTTTTACCCAGTTATAGTTTTGGCCTTCACAACTTCCCCTGGCAATGAGTTCGAAAGGTTGATTGTGCCCTGTGTGAAGAAATACTTTCTTTTATTTGTTTTAAACTTGCTGCCTATCAAAGACACTACACTGGTTGCATCTCCTTAATGTTTCCGCACTGGGCAAGAACTAGGCAAACTGAGTCACTGCCATACTCCCTATCCCTGATCCTGAGCAGGGCATAGGTATCGGGAATAGCTAGCAGCAGGAACCAGGCTCCAAGTGTGGGCACTTGATAACTCTCCATCAACAACCAGGACTTTCGTGGCGTTGCAAAGCCATCATCTTTCCTGATCCTCTTTCAGAGCAGAGTGCAGGCACTGAGAGCAGCCATCAGCGGCGGATGGACACAAATTTTCAAACGTTCATCACTCTGTGTGCCACTATCACTGCCCTGTGACTCTGGAATGTCATCTGGTAACTATCAACAACTTTGTTCACACCACTACTATTGTCTGCTCAGCATGACCACTTAATTAGTTGATTATAAGCCATCGTTAGTTTACTTAAACATCTAAGAAATGAGGAATACAAGCAGTGGTCACCTGTGAAAATTCTGGTTTAAGTGACTAACCCAACATTACATCAGAATTTAAGGAGAAGCAAGGACTGAAACCAATTCTCCAAGATGACATTCCACTTCCCTATTTATGAGGACATCCCATTTCTTCCTGCAATCTCCTGCCTCATTTGCTACACACCTTGCAACTTCTAAAACAAATGAAAAAGAGGTCCTATAGGTAACAACCTCATTCACTACACAACCCTGATTCATCTACAGAGCACTGTCCATCCTGTGCACTGAGACAAGAGTCCTGAGGAAAAAATATAGCAAGTGATCATGTAATTACAGACTGTATCATAATGCATATCTGCACAAGTAGGTTGAATTAATCTTGCACAAGCAACCTTAATTTTGACATTTCCTAACTTTTGTGTCCTTGACTTTGCAACATTAACGATCTTTCAGTTGAACACAAAATAAAAAAATAAAAAAAAGAAGACACAGTTTAGACTATATTATACATACTAAAGACTCATACCACACAGACCAATAGCCCCAGTTACCTTACAGTCTGGATGACATGTGTAAGCCACTGTCCAGAGAGTTCAGATTTCATCTCCCAGCCACCATACTGTCTCAACTCTCCTTCTCTGAGGCTGAATGGAAGCAAAGCTCCACGGATCAGTTTTGCCAGGGACTGCATCACCTCCTGAATCATTTTCTGTTATAGCATAAAAAAACATCATAAAAATAAATACTTAGAAACTGCACCACTATTTTTAACCAGTTATGTATTCATCACATAATCTAGTCTGAAACGGCAGGCATACATTTCAAATTTCATTAAGGAATATAATTTTACTTACATAGCAAACACCCACATAACAAACACTACAGCACTGTACAACATAATTAAACCAAATACAATATATAAAACAAAAAAATCACTTTAACATAAACAACAGGGTCCAAATTAGGACAGGGAAGGCAATAAACATAAGGCTAATAAGAGTCACTGCAAAAAACAACAACTGTGAAAAATAAAGATTTAAGATTTATTTTTTTTTTAAAGGAGGGATAAAATAAAATAGATTTCAGGGGTTGGACATAAAGAAAGTGAGTTCCAAGATGCAGGGCCCACCACAGCCAAAGCATGATTGTCTGTAGAGGCTTCATATGTGATGGTAGGTTCTTAAATGGCTGGTGATGTGTGAGCATACTTGCCAGTACAAGCATCTGCCTTTTACTTAGATTGTAGTCTCTTGTAGAACAAGGATCAGGGCTTTTTTTTTTTTTTTCCTTTTGGGTAAGTGACTATTGTTTTCTGGGTGCCGAACCTAAAACAGCTTAAAGGGGCCTGATTATTACAGGGTCAACGCTCACCACTATTTGAAAATTAAGCCTTCTTCAGGTGTCTTAATCTGAAGGACCACCTAACCGAAAATAAGTCTGCACACCAACCTTACCTTGAAATCATTTTGTCTTTGCCTAGCATTCTTCTTTGATCTTTCCATTTGACCAGATTTTTCAGCAGTCTTGTAAAAATGAGAAACAATTGAAAAGTATCAGTGTCTGGTAACTATGGCTTTCAATTTTAAAACCATTCTAAAAAAGATGCATCATGGCAAAGGGGTCAAAAATGATTAGTGAGTTTACAATGGGATAAAAGAAGCTAACTCAAGTCACATCTACAAGCAAAGTCTCCACTGGTCAACAAGTATTTACTTATAGTAGCTATCAAGCAGCTAGTGTTTAAGTGTGGGGCACAATATGCCATAACAACCTAAAATAAAAGGTGGAAGTAAAATAACAGTGTAGGAAGTACAAGCATCATTGAAGTCAAGCAATATTTTCCTATTATGATTTTGCATTAACTTTGTTAAAAAAGCTCTAAAATCCATGGGTCAATCCTGCAGTAAGTTTGCAGGAAAAGACTCTTCAAGTCCCCACTAGGTGAGAGGTGGATGGAGCAAAATTTGGGTCTAAAATAAAGTACATTCTTTGTAATGATGGATAGTGCAGAAGTACTGCGTGTTGCTCTTTTTCTTTTGGCTTACTACTTTCTTTCAGAAGACAGAGGCCATTATTCTCCAAAGTGAAGAACTAAATCATCTGTAATGGACTTACTATGAAGATTTATCATCATCTTGCTGGACAATTCACATATCTGAAAATTTAGAAGCACGAAAGCACATCTGCACTAGCAACCTTGGTTACAGTTGGGTGAAGAAAAGAATATGGCTTGAACATTGCTCATACTGTTAGTAGTTTTCAAATGCAAGTGATAATTATATCTTTGTGTGTGAAGCGTGCCATAACATAAAGCATGTTTAATAGAAAAAGCTGTTTAAAAGACTGGATTAGAGAAGTAGGTGGAATTGTTAAGCTAAGAACATTTGCTAATTTAATGTATGCACTGTGACACCTACTGGACAAAAGTATATTAGCAGAATTGTAGTTAGGAAAAGATATTCTTCAAACTGTCCTTAAAGCAGTATATAATCAATATATTTTTAAAACGACTAAAGAAGTTTAATGTTTGTTTTTTTATAATTCACCATTTTTAGAAGTTCTTCAGATTATTTTTATGAATGCCAAGTAAATTTTGTAGTTAGCATAAAACTACCAACAAGAAATTCAAATAGAAAGCAGCTTTTCATCAAAAACACTTTAGTTTTTAAATTCTCTGTTTTCCTTTACTCTTCTGAACTGTACCATCTCATATTAATTAGAACAATTCCTGCATATTACTGATGAACCTCATATGTACTGTCCTCTTTTTTATCCTTTTTTCTGATAAAAAAAATCAATCATATTGAATAAACTTCTCTATGCTGCAGGTACCTTTTAAAATGTTACTCAACTAAAGTTTTTAAACTGTTTTGATTGCTCCCTTAAAGCCCTGATATGAAGTTATATTAAAGAAAAAATATAAAAGATCTTAAGTATTAGAGGGGTAGCCATGTTAGTCTGGATCTGTAAACGCTGCAGAGAATCCTGTGGCACCTTATAGACTAACTCCAAAACGTCTGTTAGTCTATAAGTTGCCACAGGATTCTCTGCTGCTTTTAAAAGATCTTAAGATACTTTTGCCTTTAGTGATTTCGTTGAATAAAAATCTTAACCCTTTCCTGCACAGACAGACCAAAACTACTTTGTGGTAAGACCAACGGTTATACTTCACTGTTTTGACTTCACATATGCTACTTCATATGGATCTGAGTGGTTCAAAGAGCTGCAAACTTTTTAAGCTGTTAGAAATAGCACATAAATCTTTAACTGTCACTATTCTAAGATGAACAGCCTACCTTTATGCCAAGAAAAATATATATAACTTCACAACAGAAAACAGAACCAGCTTGTTATTTATCACTGGGTTTTTCTTTTGTATTAGAGTTAATCTATTTCAGGCTTCTGGATTTCACTCAAATGGTTCTCTGCCCAGTTGTTTTCATGATTTTCTCTCTCTGTCTCCAAAATTATGGTGAACAACATTTTGTTTCTCTCATGTCAATAAATTGCAAGGAAATGTAGTAAGGACACCTTCAATGATGCCTAAAATCTGTACTATTGGCAAAATTCTACAGCCACAAGCTCCTAATGAAGTTTCCTAGGCCCCCATCCATTTTCGGACAGCTAGTGGCAACAAGAGCCTGCACTGTCCACAGGATTTTGGCCATTTCCTACATATGGACAAAAAAGGAACAAAGGGATGAGGATGAGTTGTTTGTGCAGTCAGAATCTGGCCCTATGAAAGTACAGTATAGGTACCTCAACAGTATAACATGCAAATTAACTCCAACTTTTTTGCCATGGAAACAATGTTCTGATCAGGCATTATACAAGATTGCTGCATTTTCTCTTGCACTTACTCTCACAATCAGAACTGTTCAACTTTGTGTACAACTGTAAACATCGTGTCAGTGTCTCTTGCAATTTCTCACAGACAGAAAACTACATTAATTTACAGTCGAGGTTTTAAAGTCCAAATCCAATCTCTAATAACCAGAAATGTATTATTACCAAAACTGTAGTTATTTTCAAATTAAAAGCTTCAGGAGGATTCTCATCACTTTCACTAGAGAATTATGGCATGATTCTCTATGGAAAAAACACTGGGTAGGAGTCAAACTCCTACATTTTAATACTGCCTCTACTTCTGGATCACTGTATGGCATTGGCAAATGCATGTTATCTCTTTCCCTCGGATTTTCATTTGTGAAATGGGGTAAACAAAATGCATCCACTTCTGAGGATTTTAGTTGAGTGACAGACACGACCGATTTGTTCGACAATGTACCCTCTGTACACACAAGCACATCATACATCATTTGGAAGCTTATTAGGTCTACTTGTAAATGAGGTATGATATGGAGCCATCATATGGTGCTATTACAATAGAAATGGGGGATAAAAACACCACCACAAATATGTTAAAATGATCATCTTGAAATAATTTGCATTTTTTTTAGTTTATTGACAGACACTAAGTTTTATTCAAAGACATAAAATTGGATTTCTTCGTGACCTCAAAGCATCACTGCAACAATCTAAACCAGCATTTCTTAAACTGGGGTCCGTGGACACTTGGGGGTCCCTGATCAACTCCTCCTCCCGCCCAGTGCCTCAGGTACACTAAAAGTCTGGTGGCGCAGCGGGGTGAAAGCAGGCTTCCTACCTACCCCAGCTCTGTGCCACTTCCGGAAGCGGCCACACTCCTGAAGACCCGAGGGGCTGGGGCAGTTGCGGGGAGATGGTCTCTATGTGCTGCCCCCACCCCAACTGCCAACTCCAGAGCTCCCACTGGCCAAGAACTGCAGCCAATGGGAGGTGTGGGTGGTGCCTGTGGGCAGAGGCAGCACGCAGAGATCCCCTGACTCCCCCACCTAGGAGCTCCTGCCAGACAGATGTGTCGGACGCTTTCGGGAGCCACTTGGGGTAAGCACCATCTAGACAGAGCCCTAACCTCCTCCTGTATCCGAACCCCGTGCCCCAGCCCAGAGCCCACACCCAAACTCCCTCCCAGAGCCCACACCCCTCACCCTCTCTTGTACCCCAGCCCCTTGCCCCAGCCTGGTGAAAGTGAATGAAGGCGGGGAAAGCGAGCGACAGAGGGAGGATGGATGGAATAAGCAGGGTACGTGGCCTCAAAAGGGTGGGGGCAGGGACTGAGCGGAAGGCTTGGGGGGGGGTCCCCAAATTTTTTAAAATCAAAATGGGGGTCTTCAGGTTGCTAAACTTTGAGAGCAGCTGATCTAAACAATCTAAAACAAAATCTAGCAATACATTTGTATTGGTATAACTGAAATGTGATAACGCTGGTGACATTTCTGGACAATTATCATCATCTTGCACATCATTATGATCTCTGTCGAGAGTGAGTGGTCTACCACTATCTTTGTTGCTTTGGCATGTACACAGTTCTGTGCATGCAAGAACGTTATGACTACAGACACAGTTGATTGCTCAGCAACCTTACTGGTACAGGCACAAATAAGCTCTTGTAGAAGCACAGATGCCACTGGGCCTTTGAAGAATACAGGAAGCTGTTCATCATCCTAATTTTTCCTTCCATGTTGTAATGGTGATCCATGATTTGCTTTACCTATGTGCGAAGACATCCAAACCTTTGTTTGCCAAGACGCTGTTGTGACATGTTCTTCAAAACTCTCCTCACATGGTGGGATTCTGGCCAGTGACTTATCGTTCTTGATGGCTAGATTGAGGTGCAAGCAAGTCAGGTCTTTGTGGGTCTCCTTTTCTTTCTCACTCTGGTCATACAGGACTGCTATCAACTTCCTTGCTGCAGAATCTGCAGACTGTCCATCACAATCTCCCAATTTGGGAGGCTCTGAAGAGGTACGATCACTTTGTTTCAACAATAACATTAAGCAGATTTTTTTCTCCTATATCAAATAGGTATGTCACAGAGTCACATGCTGTTAAAGCATGTAGAGCAGGAAGCATGTTGCAGACATCCAGAGTGAGTGCATCACAAATTTCATGCACAGACATGAAGAGAGACTTGTTAGTTGTGCTGGTAATGATGGCTGTTTCAATCCACATGTTATCTACGTGTTCCATTTTTGGAAAGTATTGAACAGCAACGACCAAACATCTGTATCAGGTGACCTAATTACAATGGTTCCTTTGACATCAAAAACCATATTGGCACATACAACATACAGAAGCATCCTTGTATCAGCTTTCTCTTGAATATTGTAAAGGTCTTGGGCTTCTTTAACAGCTCAACTGGTGATGAACTTCGCTGCTTCACCACTGGAAAGGTGGTGTTTGTGTTGGGTGTGCTCCTACATGCAGGTGCATTTTGAACCATACATTCACAGAGGAATTTCGCAACCGAGTGTTTGTTGGATGCCATGTTTTAAAAAATTTTCCCATGGAGGCACAGGGCGTCCACCAATCACCTGGTATTTCTTGCATCCAACCTTAGACCCTGTTCAGAGCTATCTTTCTGAAGTTTTCAGAGTTACTACTGTCGTACCCATCAAAGATTCCAGTTAAAGAATTAGTTTCAAATCCTTTTAGGACCTGCCTCAAGTACTCAGTAGCCAATTCATCAAATGTGTAGACTTTGTCTCCAGCTATCATTTGTATGACAACTTTGGCATCTGAGAGGTACACTATGTTTCTTTGTTGAATGCTTTTAAGCTCATGGATTTTTTCAGCTTGAGCTTTCAACCGATGCCCTAAATCAGCTTTGTCTGTTCCTCTTATTGTTCCATCACCAAGGCCTGGTCTACACTACGCGTTTAAATCGATTTAAAGAGCGTTAAATCGATTTAACGCTGTACCCGTTCACACTACAATGCCCTTTATATCGATATAAAGGGCTCTTTAAATCGATTTCTGTACTCCTCCCCGACGAGAGGAGTAGTGCTAAATTCGATATTAACATATCGGATTACGGTTAGTGTGGACGGAAATCGACCGTTTATTGCCTCCGGCGGTATCCACAGTGGCCACCACTGACCGCTTGGACAGCAATCTGAAAACTCGGATGCAGCGGGCAGGTAAACAGGAAAAGCCCCCGCGAACTTTTGAATTACATTTCCTGTTTGCCCAGCGTGGAGCTCTGATCAGCACGGGTGGCGATGCAGTCTCAAATCCAAAAAGAGCTCCAGCATGGACCGTACGGGAGATACTGGATCTGATCGCTTAGGGGAGACAAATCTGTTGTATCAGAGCTCCGTTACAGAACACGAAATGCCAAAAGCGTTTGAAAAAAATCTCCAGGATACACAGCGCTGCGTGACAAGCGTAACGGGAAGCCAGAGACTCAAATGGACGCTCATGGATGGAGGGGTACTGAGGACTCCAGCTATCCCACAGTCCACAGCAGTCTCTGAAAAGTATTTGCATTCTTGGCTGAGCTCCCAATGTCTGTAGGTTCAAACACAGTGTCTGGCGTGGTCAGGGAATAGCTCCTCAGTTTCTTCCCCCCCCCCACCACGTGAAAGAAAAGGGAAAGAAATCATTTCTTGACTTCTTTCAATGTCACCCTATGTGTACTGAATGCTGCTGGTAGACGCGATGCTGCAGCAGTGAAGAGCAGTATCCGCTCCTGCTCCCCCTCCCCGGTGGTAGACGGTACAATATGACTGATATCCGTCGTCGCCATCAGCCCGTGAGTGCTCCTGGCTGGCCTCAGTGAGGCTGGCCGGGGCGCCAGGTAAAAATGGGAATGACTCCAGTTATTCCCAGTAGATGGTACAGAACGGCTGGTAACCTGTCTTTCTCATAGCAACTGGGGGCTGAGCTTCATCAGCCCCTCCCTTTCCTGTGTAAAGAAAAGATTCTGTACTGCCTGGACTGTCATAGCAGCAGCATGCTGGGCCCTCTCCCCCACACCACCACTAATGTCCTGCCTGGACTGTCATCACCGGGAGGCTGCCTCCCCCTCATTTTTTATGTCACTAAAAGTCAGTGTTTCTTATTCCTGCATTCTTTATTAACTTCATGACACAAATGGGGGGGACACTGCCACGGTATGCCCCCCCAGGAAGGTTGGGGGAGGAGGGAAGCAACGGGGTGGGGTTGTTGCAGGGGCACCCCCTGTGAATACTGACACGGAGCAGCTGTGCTCTCTGATACACTGGTCCTCTAATACACTTGCCCCTATTCTAGGCAGGACTGACTCTATTTTTAGAAAACCATAAGGGAGGGATTGACTCAGGGAGTCAATCCCAATTTTGCTTTTGCGTTGCGCCCCCGGCCGATTTCAGCCAGGGGCACTCATGATAGCAGCGGACAGTACAGAGGGGGAGAGATAACCGTCATTTCATTGCCAGTTTACTCCGGCAGTAGACGGTACAGAACGACTGGTAACCATCTCTGCTATCATGCAAAAGCAAGTGAATGCTGCTGTGTAGCGCTGGAGTATCGCCTCTCTGTCCGCGGCATCCAGTACACATACGGTGCCGGAAAAAAAAAAAGCTGAACGGGCTCCATGGTTGCCATGCTATGGCGTCTGCCAGGGCAATCCAGGGAAAAATGGCGCGAAAGGATTGTCAGCTGATGTTTTCCTGGAGAAAGGAATGCCTGACGACATTTATCCAGGACCACCCGCGACAATAATGATTCAGCCCAGAATTCCAAGGGGCGGGGGAGACTGCGGGAACTATGGGATAACTACGGAAGAGCTACCCACAATGCAACGCTTCAGAAATTGACATTAGCCTCGGACCATGGACGCACAACGCCAAATTACTGTGCCTAGTGTGGCCGCATGAAATCGAATTTATAATATCAGTTTTATAAAACCAATTTTAGCTAATTCGATATTATCCCGTAGTGTAGACGTGGCCCAAGGAAAAGGGACATAGGCACAGATCCTATTGGGTGACTGAGGGTATGTCTATACTGAAAAGGCTACAGCAGTACAGCTGCAGTGCTTCAGCTGCGCTGCTGTAACACTTCAGTGTAGCCACTCACCACAATGAGAGAAATTGTCCTGTCACTTATAGTTAATCCACCGCCCCGCAAGAAGTGGTAGCTAGGTCGATGGAAGAATTATTCTGTCAACCTAGCCATGTCTACACTGGGGATTAGGTCAGCATAGCTGTCTGTCTCAGGGGGGTGGATTTTTCAAACCCCTAAGAGAGACAGCAGTGCCGATACAAGTTTTCAGTATAGACCTGCTCTAGGAACAGCTGAGATTGTAACATCATCTCTCCATCTTGCTAAGGACAGAGGTCTCAGGGAAAACAATTTTGAGACTGACAGCTGTTACGATTGTCCCTCCTTGCCAGAATTAAATTGAGTCTTCTTGGCTACGTCAGCAAACGTTTTGATGCCAAATTTCTAGACTGGGCTGAAGAAGCTTCATGTGCGATCAGAATCAAGTGCACCTCTCACAAATCTCTCCATTTGTTCTTCACCACCATCTGCTATTTTCAGTAGAGATTCTTGTACAACTGACGCTATGTGTAATCCTGTAGATGTGTTGATAAGTGCCTCTGGGTGTGAGTCAGGGTCAAATCGGTTTCTCATATTGTTGATGACATGATTGATAAGAGCTATAACATGCTCTTCATCCCTTTTCATTGCAGAGGCAAGAACTTAATTGTGGACTTTGTCTTCACTACTTCTTGTTAGGTCCCTTCTTTCTCTAATAGTTTTTGCATATTCATAATATGAAGCTCTGTACCATCATCTCTAACACTAGTACTGACCCATGCGTAAGTGTCACTGAATTAAAAAGCTACTTTCTAGAGTATTTCAAAGCTTAGTACTTCATGCATGGGCAGTACAAATTAAAATCTTCTACCAGGCAGACTAGATGCTACGCTCTTTTGTACAAATGCTTACAAATGGGGAAGCATTACATTAGGAATTCACATATAATTATATCTACCCACTATGCTGTACAAACTATGAGAATGCAATCTACTGCTATTGGTGCACAACCTTCAGCGTGAGACTGATTTGATCAGCACATTTCAATTGAATATACAGAAAACTATTATAATCACTTGTGAGATACTTTGCCAATTAAGAATATGCAATGTGAAAACCTTTCATATTAGTAGATTGCAAAATATTGATATTTGACATTTTTGTCACATGCTAAACAGCTTCATCATTCCTGGAAATAAAACAAAAAAAAATTTGTCCATGCAAAACCAATACAATCTTTTAATACAGTCATTTGGTAGCTTTGACCAATAAACACCACATGAAGGTTTTGAAATTAATTTAAACAGTAAGAACTGTGGTCATAGTCATGTTGCAGTGTTTCCACAACTGTGCAAATCTGACACTTTATCATTTTGAGTATTACTGTTTCATCTCACCAACAGGTTTACAGCACCACTTGACAGTTCCAAATCATACCTCATCTAAATGCACTTAAAATAACTTTCAAATGATATCTAATATAGGTGTGTAGGGTGGTACATTAAAGTCCAAAAATATGGCACATGACATTTTTCTAGGAATTAGACTGAAATCAACCTTCATATTAGTAAGATGACCTAGCAACTGAAGGTTCCCTATTCTATTACCAGATAATGCCTTTCATCATCATTGGAAAATGGCATAATTATACTTCCTCTTCTAGGGGATGCCCCACCCTTAGTATCCAGCTACAGGAAAAATAGGGAAATGGCCAGGCCACTTTCAGCCTCACCTTTTCTGCCAAATACACTGTAGTTTTGTAAACTGATGACTAGCAATTATACGAATCAAAAGATATTATTCTCTTTAGTTATAAAGTTATATGGCAGTATGCTGTATGCTATGTATATCTGAGTAATTACTAAAGTTATTAACACTGTAATTTTATATGATCACTGGTTTGAGTTACATTCCTTTTGATGATATTTTGATATTATGATAAATATTTTCTGTTGCTCTTGGCATCATACAGTAATGCTACACAATTAGTGGGCCAGATTTACTTAACACAAGACAGGATGAAGGGCTCATACAATTGTGACACATGACACTACAGTTATCTTGCACATAGATTGGGCACACTAGTGTATGTGTGAGTGCGTATGTACACACAATTCTAGGCTTCTGTCATTCTGAAACTCTGGGGTTAAATCTATCCTCAAATCCAAATTCTTCAAAGTCACAAAATATGTATGACCGTTCCAGAGTCAAACACTATCCCTCTAGCTTTGTCTCTCATATCTTTAAGATTCATCTAGTTTATCATTTCTTAAGATTACCAAACATCTTGTCTCCTTTCTTAGATGTTGCTAAATGTAAGATCCAACACGGAACAGCTGGCTGATGATCTTGACAGGCAGGACTGAAACTATGTACTTTTCAATGGTTAGGAGGAGGTCACTCAGAGAACTATATTACAGTATAAAATAGTTCCTATTGTGAAGCCTTCAGGGTTTTTTAAAATAGCATCCTTACATATATGTTTTTAGGAAAGTTACTGATTAACATTCATAACATACAAAGTGGGTCCATTGCTTCATGCCAAATCAAGCACCAGTCAGTAGATGTACAATTACTTATGTCGTTCTACAAATCTCTGTAATCCAAAAGCTGCAAAGACATCTTAGTCAGGCATCTTCTCCACTGAGGTACTATACTTCTGCAGTTTCAAATTCAAATACAAAATCATTCCTATTAGCTTTGTCTATCTGAAGACATTTAGGTTATGTGTATGCATGAACCCATACCTCACTGAAAAGGCTTCCATTCACGTAAGAAATCCAGAGCTTCCAGAAGTTGGGGAGCTGAATTACAACAAGTTTTGTCAACTTTTCAACAAATGCAACTTGTTGAGGAGCTTTATAACGCCAAGCTAAGAGGAAAAGAGAAAGAATAAATAACTTTGAATTGATGATAAAAGCTATTTTTAACATGCTGCTAGAGTGTGATCTAAAAATAATGGATCTATGATGCATATTTATAATCTCGCAGGTGTGAATGGCAACATTTTACGACTTGGTCCATATGGCATACAGCTTGTGTACGTGCGAGATTTATTTCTATATATTCTTTTGAGGAGGTTAGTACTGTAAGTATAATATGCCTTTTATGTAGAGGTGCTTGAATGGCCCCACTGAATTATATTGTACATCCTAACAATCCACTCGCATAAATCTGTCTTTAAACCAGGCTAAATGATAACTGAACAAGGAGGATCAGAGGCTTAGCCATTAAAATATAGGGTGGGGGAAGGTTGGAATGTAGGCAGTACAATTGTCTTGAGATTAAGACAAAAGACTGGGAAATGGGAGATCTGAGTTTTATTTCCAGATCATCCACAGACTTTCAGTGTGATCACACTCATCAACTTCCCATTTTACAGAGAAGGAAACTTCACTAATGAAATTATGGAGATGGATACTGACATTGTAGGTGGGAGGCTAAATTCATTAATATTTGTAAAGCAATTTGAGACTCTTGGATGACCAGTACTATTAGAAGTTCCAAAAATCATAATAAAAGTAAGTATAGCATTTCTCACTTGGGACATGAGACCAAAAAATAAGAGAAAAATTATCTGAAGTTGCATAAACCTCTATACAATCTTGGAACCTTACCCATCACTAGACATCAATAAAGTCACAACTTTGGGAACATAGGGGAAGAGGTGGATCTTCTCCCATTTTCTTGTCATGTGAGAGATGGGAGAGAGGAAATACAGGAGAGGGTGGACGAGCATGGAAAGTGGAGGTGAGATAGGAAACTTCCATCTCCAATCATGTTTGTCTTCCTCATGTTGACTTTCTCCATTTGATTATCAGAGCTGTTTCTTAGCAAACTATTCTGCATCAATAAATAAACGTTGCATGCTTTTTACATCAAGAATTAGATCCCTGCGAACTATGTGGGCACAAAGACGTCAAAGACCTTCAAACTGATTACAAAGGGGACCTGAGATTTTCTTGTATAGTCTTACGTCTTTCACAAATTACACCGTTAAAGAGTGTGAAACTAGTTTACATGATTCCATGGGAGCACAGAAGACTGCTGGATAGCTTATATTATTTGTCTTTAATCTATAACATAAATATTGGTCATATAGCATAGAAAGTCACCAGTTAGACAAACATGAGCCCATATAAAACTGGCTGATTAGCTCTGCTGTCAAGGGATGAAAGATGCAACATTTCAGGTGGGGACTTCTGATGTGGAAAGTTAGAAGGCTCAAAAATCTACCTTATAATAGAAAAAACCTTAAGTAGTCATTACTGTGGCTGTATAATATGCAATACTTTAAACTAGTCACACTCTTCTCAAACTATACATTTAGTATTATTCTGACTATTAATTCTCCAAATCTCTCTTTAGTGCCTAAAACACTGCTTCTGTCCAAGATCAATGCATGATGTCCTTTATGCACGCTGTAGGACCTGGATATTATGGAGTTAATGCCGTAACTGAAGCCATACTTCAAAATTCCTTGCAAATCTATGTTCAAGCCAGAGTCGATGTAATTTGAATTTGCTATTTTGTATTCAACTTTCTTTGAATTTGTTCCAGAATTCACTGCAGCCATAATGATGCATCATGCTAGTGAATAACATGGATCAATGAATTCTCTGAGAAATGACATCAAGTTTTGGCCTAAATATGCTCTTTAATATCAAACTTTCTATGATGTAAATGTAGATAAATTACATGTAACCAAAGCAAATAAGCAAAGAAAAGTATAATAGCCCTTAGTGCCTCCATTTCAGGATCTCAAAGTGCAGAAAAATAAAATAAATCAAAAGTCTTTTCTTTAAGAACATCAAGTAGCACAGGCAAACAAAACTAAAAGGAATGGGTAAGATTATTCTAGAATCCTTATGGAAGAATTTTTGGCAGTTTCATAGTATGGCTGGAAAATGTTTTAGTTCATATTGGTAACAAAGTTAAAAAGAAGTTTAGGGTTTTCCTCTTGCGTTTATATGAGATTTACAAGGGGCTTGATGGGACCAGTCCACCATACAGACTGTCCTTTGCAAAAGATTTAAGCAATGATAGCATCTTGACGTTCATCTTGCAGAATTTATTATTATTTTTATAATAACCACGAGTGTGCTAGACATTTTGCAAAAAAAAAAAAAAAGAAAGAAAGAAAGAAAGCATTGCCTTATCCCACATTGCTTGAAAACTAATTTTAATCATGGAGATGGAGTAAGGAAGGACAACAGTGACAGCAATAAAGTCATGTGCTTACTCCATTTTAGCATGTGGATATTTTGGTGGTTCTGTTTAATTTATATTTTTCCTGTGAATATTCAGCATAAAAAGAATATAAAACAATGTTATAAACTTGCATTTAAAGAATAAAGATAAATGACAATGGTAAAAAAATAGGGCTGTCAAGCAATTAAACAAATTAGTCATGATTAATCACACTGTTAATAACAGAATACATTTATTTAAATATTTTTGGATGTTTTCTACATTTTCAAATATACTGATTTCAATTACAATACAGAATACAAAGTGTACAGTGCTCACTTAATATTTATTTTTTATTACAAGTATTTGCACTGTAAAAAAGCAAGTCCGCTCAGCCCTACTTCTTGTTCAGCCAATCGCTCAGAGAAACAAATTTGTTTACATCTGCAGAAGAGATAATGCTACTTGCTTCTTGTTTACGTCACCTGAAAGTGAAAACAGGTGTTCTCATGGCATTGTTGGAGTGGTGTCACAAGATATTTATGTGCTAGATGCGTTAAAGATTCACATGCCCCTTCATGCTTCAACCACCATTCCAGAAGACACATGTGCATGCTGATGATGGGTTCAGCTCGATAACAAACTAGAACAGTGTGGACCAATGCATGTTCATTTTCATCATCTGAGTCAGATGACACCAACAGAAGGTTGATTTTCTTTTTTGGTCGTTTGGGTTCCGTAGTTTCTGCATCAGAGTATTGCTCTTTTAAGTCTTCTGAAAGCATGCTCCACACCTCGTCCCTATTAGATTTTAGAAAGCACTTCAGATTCTTAAACCTTGGTTGAGTGCTCTAGCTATTTTTAGAAATCTCACATTAGTACCTTCTTTGCGTTTTGTGAAATTTGCAGTGAAAGTGTTCTTAAAATGAACAACATGTGCTGGGTCATCATCCAAGACTCCTATAATTATTGCACCACAACTAAGGTGGGGCAGAGTTTGTCTGGGGCTTACCTGAGGAGGACAGTTCTGTTTTACAGTGGCCGGGAAAGGGGAGAAGGAGGTCAGAAACTGCTGTAAAAAAGGTGCTTGGTGGTCAGCTTTGCAGCAATGACTCACCCTCCCCACCCCAGAATGCGAGCTCCAAAGGGCATAAAGGAATGAAACCCGGGTGGGGCAAGTGTCTCGGTTCCACACAGAGAGTAAGCCAGCAAACAGGATCGTGAAGCAGCATGGCTCCAGGGGCACGGAGAAGGGTGAGCTTGGGAAAAAGGTTGCTGTTAGTCCCTGGCCCCAGAGGGCAAGCAGAGACAAATTACAAGTAGGACACAAGGGGTGTGGTTTAGCAAGTGAAGCTGCTGCTAGGTGTCAGCTGCAGTAGAGGGCATGGCTTCAGGCTCACGCAGGAAGGGGAGGATGGAAAGAAGGGGAACTAGCATCCCCCTGCCCCAGGTACTTCCATCCCTAGGCAGGCTAGAAGTCACAACTGGGGAGGGTGAATTGGCTAGCGAAGCTAGTCAGTGTCTGAAACAATCAACCTGCATTGGAAGGGGATGGGGGAGGGGAAGAGGGAGACAAGAGAATTTAACTGTTTCATGTACCAGCTGTGCTGCAAGTAAATGTATGGGCTATCAGTCTGCAATTCTTTCTGGCTGTGAGCAGGATGCTGCTCAGGTGTCTGTACCTTCGCCAGAAAGGGGACAAGCAGAGGCAGCAACTGCAGCACAGGGCAGTCCCAATGGAGCCCAAAGACTGGAGGGGGACCCAAGGGAGATAGTATTGCAGCAGGGACAGGGGGTGCTCACCAACACAGGGGCTGCTAATGCTTAGGGTGGTGTATTTAATAACCCACGGTAGCCTCATGGATTGAGGGAGAGAAATGACCGAGGGGAAGCGTCCACGCATGCAGGTGGGCAGGCTGTGTGGATTAATGAGGTAGTCAGCAAATGGTCAGTGAAATTGTTTTTGAGGTTTTCTCCACAGCACTAAAGCGCTTCCAAGGGCACAAGGTCACCCAGAACCAGGACGCTCTCCTCCATGAGGGACGGCAGTAATGCTGATCCCACGGGTGAGTGTGATCTGAACCAGACAGAGGTTGGGGGGATGGGTGGCAGAGGTGGTATCCAGCCTTCCAGCCTGGCAAGAGGTGGCAGTTGCAGGGGTCACAGTGAGGTGCCGCGACTGTGCTCAATCAGTCCCTCAGGGAGTTCACCTGAGGGGGATAGAAGTGAGCCTACTGGGGTAGTAAATACTCTGGGCCCAGGAGTTGGAGGTCCAGAAGCCTGGGAAGACATACCTAGAGGTGACATCTTCAGTGGGGGCACTGATGGTATTACACAGTTGCTGCAAGCTAATTTGCATTTACTGCAGCAGCTTCAGGCAGCTAGGTGTGAGGGGTCTGCACAGGGTCACAGCATAGGCCCAGCATGGGCTTAAGTTTGGGCAGCAGGACAGGGACAGGCTCCCAGCAAGGGTAGCGAAGCCCATGTTGGGAATGATGCCCCTGGGCACATGGGGACTCATTGGCCATCAGGGAATGTAACCTCATGGGACAGAGTAGAGACTCCTGGTGGGCCTGTGCAGGAGCAGGACTCTGCGGAATTCCCTCCATGCAGTTCTGAGTATGGTTCTACCAGGGTGGCTGACCCCCGATGGGAGTCTGCCTACTCAGTACAACTAACGACAAAATCCTGAGAGGCAAATACATGGATATACTACCCTTATTGCACAGGGAAGTGTTGACAGACAGTAAACATGGGCAAGGTAAGCAAAACAGCGAGCTGCCCAAGAGACCAAGGATGCCTAGAACATGAGAAAATTGGGAGGATACCTTCCTCATCTGTGCAGATGTTATAGTACAGGCCTACCCAAAGAGGAGCCCTGCCTTGGTTAAGTATATGGGCATAAGTAGGCAGGCACACAATGTGGGGCATGTCCTGGTTTAATTATGATGAGCCATTTCAATTAAGGGCAGCAGCACAAACTGGGATAAAGTGGGACACACCTCATCATACACAGTGGTTGGAGTGGATGACATCCAAGGAGCCAGGAGTTCACATAGACAGTGATGTTCATACTGCAGCAAGCTCGGAAGGGGCCCGAGGCACATAATTATATTTGCTGGGCATTTAATGATGGTGATTTTCTTCGAAGCACCTGTAGATACAGACATGTTTGTGAGACATGTTTTGGGACCCATTCAGCCCGTTCTTGCCAGAGTGGGAAGGGAAGATCACAGGGAGAAAACAGGAATGGAGGTGGAACAAGCACCGATCGCAGGTTTGGCGTGGGTGGAACAGGGTCTGGGACACAGAGCACAAGCTTGGGAGGAGGACAAGCTGGGGGTGGTGCAATGGGCACAGGTTCCAATGCCGGATAGGCTGGATGTGTTAAGGATTCTCCTATGGGACTCTCCTAACAGGGCAGATGGGGCATATTTGTGGAAGGGGTATACAGCAGGATTTCGGATCCCTTTTGTGGGAAATAGGACTCATTTTATGTCAAAAAATTTCAAGTCAGTAGCTGGGATGGGACATTTTGTTCAAAAAAGAGATTGCACAAGAATTAAAGGAGGGCAGGATAGCTGGGCCATTTGATCAATTGCCTATAGCATATTTGAGAGTTTCCCCCCTGGGGCTGGTCCCCAAGAAGACCCCAGGGACATACCAATTAATTTATCACCTGTCATATCCACAAGGTGGCTCTGTTAATGACGAGATAGTCCTGGCTCTATTTTCCATATGCTATTCCTCCATTGATGAAGCAGTTCATATCGTTGGGGTGTGCGGCCTTGGGGTGCTAATGGCTAAATGTGATACCAAGTCTGCTTTCCGACTACTGCTGGTGCACCCACTGGACTTTGACATCTTGGGTTTCTGTTTTGAGGGGCAATTTTATTTTGACAAGGCTATGCCCATGGGCTGTTCAGTGTATTGTGCAGCTTTTGAGAAATTCAGTACAATGTTGCACTGCACAATGGTGCAGTCAGCAGGACTAAACCAAGTAATGCATTATTTGGAGGATTTTTTTGTTCGCAGGGCGAGCTGGATCAGATGTGTGTGTTACTTGTTGGACATATTTCAGGCTCTGGCTAAAAAGTTGGGGGTACCCCTAGTGGAGGAGAAAACAGAAGGCCCTTCCACTACATTGACCTACCTGGGCATTGAGGTGGACACCAGGGAAGGTGTATCTTGACTCTCTCAGGATAAGCTTCAGGAGCTATTGGGGTTGCTCCAGAGAGCAGTCGGGGCTAAAAAACTCATGCTGCAGGAACTGCAATCTATTCTGGGGCACCTGAACTTTGCTTGCAGGGTTGTTGCCCTGGAGCAGGTGTTTTGTGCCCGGTTAGCAGCGGCAATGGCCAGCATAGCCAGGGCACAGCATTATATACGAGTCACTAGAGAGATGAAGGAAGACTTGAGGGTGTTGGAAAGTTTTCTGAGTCTCAGGCTATCGTTTCTACCAACGGTAGGGCAACCCTAGATGGGCCCGAGAGGGTCAGGGTCAGGATGTCCACTACCGGATCCACATCTGCCTCAATCTCCTCCGCTTGGATCGCCAGGCTCTGAGCTGCATGGTTATGGAACTGCTGAAGCACCTAGTTGTCCTCTAGGGCCAGTGCTGCTCAAGTTCCCGCAACCACCTTATCTGGACAGGAAGAGGAGATCACCTGCAAAGGGCCTTCCTCTGTACCCTCAGTCCTCTGCAGAGGCCTGCAGCACACAGTAGTGCGGTTGCGTGGCTGATGCAAATGCGAGATGCAGCACCGCGGCCAGTACCAGGGTCGACACTGAACGATGAGGTGTGCTGTGCGGTGCCTGCGGTGTCGGGACCATGGTTCCCACTGGTGCTGGTGTCTTGCTAGGGGGTGCCGGGCTTTGATGTGGCACACTCCTGTCTGATGGCAGTGCTGGTGGTTGAGGCATTTGCGCCGGGGCCTCTGACGTCATGGAGACAGACGCAGACCTGGAGCGTGGGCCATGCACCTGTCCCATGCTCTATGGTAAGCCCAGGGAGTCCAGAACGGCCACAGGGAGGGCTGTTGCCACTGCTGCTGCCACTGTACAGGGTACGGTTGTTGGCTTGCCTGTGAAGCCGACTTCCTGCTCCTCGATCTACTGGATCGGTAGGATTCTGCCTCCGAGTCTGAGGTCTCCGATAGGAGGATCGAGGGGGAGCAGTACCCACTGCCACCGGGCCGGGGAACGCTCTCTCTGCGCTCGTGCCGCAGGGGCAGCGGAGGGCGGGGACTGGGGCGACATCATTGCTGGCTTGCCCCTTGATTGGACCAGAGGTCGGGCCATGTTCTGCAGCTCCTTCCACCAGTGTGGGGAGGTCGACACCGGGAGGCTTAATAAGTCAGAGGCTGCCTCAAACACCTCTGGCGCCAATGGAAGATGCACATCCTCGTTGAAGTTTGGGGATCTCGACTGGTCTGGACTTGACCGCATCCCCACTGGGGCAGGAGTTGACAGAACCGTTGCAGGATGCAGTTGTGGCATGGCTTGTCCCACAGCACTCATGGACACTGCTGTCCTTTTAAGGTCCTGGTGGGGTGATCAGCCCTTCATTGGCCTTTTTTCCTTTGCAGGCACCGAAGATGGTGATCAGTGCCTCACGGAGGCTGATTTTCTATGTCCCGATTCTCCCTGCTGCTGGGGCTTAGAAGTCTTAGACTGGGTCTCCTGACTTGATTGCGGTGCCGGGGTGCTGTGGAAGAGGTGCTGGGTGCCAGGTCGGGCAGCTCAGGGTCTGAGTGTGGCCGTAAGGCCGCCTCCATCAGGAGCACTTTGAGTCTCTGCTCTCTGTCCTTAAGAGTCCTGGGACGGAATTCCCTGCAGATACTGCACCAGTTTCTTTGGTGGCTCTGTCCGAGGCACCTTAAGCAGGAAGAGTGTGGGTCACTCTTCAGCATAAGCTTCCCGCAGTCCTTGCAGATTTAAACCCTGGGGACCCACGCACGCCCCAGCGGGGAGACGTGTATGTTGAGGGAACGCCCTCCCACAAACTATTAACTATCTAACACTGACTTTAACAATGATATAAACTATGAGAGAGGAAACAACTATATATACTTAAATGGGACACTGCTACGCTTGCTGTAAGAGCGAGCAAAAGTTCCAGCTAGCTGTCACCGGCGGTAAGAAGGAACTGAGGGGGTGGAGTGTCGATGGGCCCCTGTATAGGGTGCCATGGGGGGGGGGGAGCACCAAGGCTATCCCTATGGACGCTGCTAAGGGAAAATCTTCCGGCTGGCATGCGCACGGCACGCACACACCTGCTTGGAATGGACAAGAACAATCACTCGAAGAAGCATGGATTTGCCTGCACTGTACACGTTATCTGCGGGGTAGTCCCAGATATCTATACAATAAAGTTGCGGCCTCATTAAAATCCATCTCTTGTTCTTCTTGCGGTGTACCCAGACCACAGGAAATATATGGCAGAATACGGGTAAAACAGAGCAGGGGAAATACAATTCTCCCCAAAGGTGTTCAGTCAGATATTTAATTAACACTTTTTTTTTTAAATGAGCGTCATCAGCATGGAAGCATGTCCTCTGGAATGGTGCCCGAGGCATAAAGGGGCATACGAATGTTCAGCATATTTGGCATGTAAAGACCTTGCAATGCCAGCTACAAAAGTGCCATGCAAATGCTCATTCTCACTTTCTGGTAATATAAGAAGAGGGCAGCATTATCTCCCTTAGATGTAAACAAACTTGTTTGTCTTAGCGACTGGCTGAATAAGAAATAGGACTGAGTGGACTTGTAGGCTCTGAAGTTTTACATTGTTTTCTTTTTGAATTCAGTCATGTAACAAAAAATAAATCTACATTTGTAAGCCGTACTTTCACAACAAAGAGATTGCACTACAGTACTTGTTTGAGGTGAACTGAAAAATTCTATTTTTGTTTATCATTTTTACAGTGCAAATATTTGTAAGCAAAAATAATATACACTTTGATTTCAATGAAAACACAGAATACAATATATATGAAAATTTAGAATACCATCCAAAATATTTAATAAATTTCAATTGGTATTCTATTATTTAACAGTGCAATTAAAACTGCGATTGATTGGGTTTAACTTTTTTAACTGGATTAATTTTTTTGAGTTAATCATGAGTTAACTGCAATTAATGGACAGCCCTAGTAAAAAATGATTCTTCCTTTATACCTCTTTATGATGTATAAAAGATAGATTCAAAGTTTGTTCCCTACGTGGCTTGTTTTTAAACACAGAAACAGCAAGACTTTATGTCTTTGCTTTTGTTGGATAGCTAAATGGGATACTAACACCACAATAGAATGAAACCTTAGCTGTAGCTTCCTCAGCTTCTAAGGAAAGGGTGTGGATGTTGAATTTTTATACCAACTGTTCGTCAGAATTTGCCCTTACACAAAAACCAAAACCACCCCCAACCCTACTACAAAGTTTTACTGGCTGACTAAAAGTTCTCTTCCCTGTAAGGAAGGCCAGGATACAAAGATACAAATTCAAGTTTCAGCCACCAGTGATCTCACTACTCGGGGCTCAATGGGACTTAGGCCTGGTCTATACTGAGAGGTGAGGGGGCAGGAGGGCAAGCTAAGTAGGTCTAAGTTATGTAACTTCAGGTACGCTATTTTCGTAGCTGACGTCGATGTACTTGAAGCTACTTACAGTGGTGTCTTCACTGCAGTAAGTCGACCGCTGCCGGTCCCCCATTGACTCTGCCCACGCTTCTTGTTCCGGTAGAGTACCAGAGTCGACGGGAGAGCACTCAGCAGTCAATTTATTGTGTCTTCACTAGACACGATAAATCAACCCCTGCTGAATCGATTGCTCTGGAGGTAAGTGTAGATATGCCTTTAGACTCCTACATCATGAGAACTTAGAAAAAAAAAATTGGTTTTCATGTGCCCATCCAGTTCCTGGAAGATAACAGGGAGCTAGGCTATAGACAGCCAGATAAAATCAAGGCATGCAATCTTATTTTCCCTGTTGGGTTTATAGGATCACAGAAGCAGGCCTGGAGGCGTTAAGTAGCCGAGGAACATTTAAATGAAACTGGGGTTCGTATTACAGAGACCAACAGACTGATATGATAAAAATAGGAAAGTAGTTCCTAATGTGTAGGGAAACACAACATGGAAAGAGACTTTGTTGCCTTGATTATAACTTGGAAAAGGAGACTTGGATTTGGACCCAGTTTTTATCTCAGCAAGGAGAGGACTGCTTTGGTATGATGTTTTTTGCTTCAGTAGGAGGGGGATTTTTATTTAGGATTTTATCTATAAGGGGAGGATAACTGTCCAGTTTTGTGGGCTCCTCCTTGACTGATCCCATCATGTAATAAGCACACACCCTTTTCGCTTTGCAATTTACCTTTAAGAAATTCTATGTCTTTATAGGGTAGTAGAGGCAGGATATGAAAATAATTTTCACACACATATATTATTCTGTTATGGACTGGTGGCTCATTCTCTGTCAACACACTAAAACAATGAATATGATTACCCTCTGTCAAATTTTAAAATTTGGGGAATACACAGTAAAATACACAGGCCTAGGAATTTGTCTGAAGTATAAATAAAACTGACGCTTACTGTCATCATGACCCGAATGAAAGCTGCTGCCCCTTTTCAGCGAAGCAGTCTGACTGAGATGACCAAGTGGAGACGGACGCACATCACTGTCTAGATCTAGCATGGGGCTATGTAGCAACGAATTACCTGAAAGACAGTGACACAGTTATTAATATATTTATTTTCTCATGAAACTCCAAGTTTATTTGCAGAGGGACTATCAGGTTCAAAATTAGGTAATAAAAATATGTCTTCAACCTAAGAAATAAATTATTGTTCATCCTGTGCAGTTCTTCGAGATGTGTGTCCCTATGGGTGTCCACTCTAGGTATGCTTGCCCTCCTTGCGCATCTGATCGGAGATTTCTCATTGCAGTGTTCATTCACCCTATGCATGTGTGCTTGTCAGCCCGGTGCCGTTGTTATATAGCACTGGGGGGTGAACCACCTTCAGTTCCTTCTCTACCATGAAGACCTATAGCAGAGAACTCCAAAGCAGAGGGGAAACAGGGTGGATAGTGGAGCACCCATATGGACACATATCTCTAAGAATTACAGTTACTGCCCAGAGTGAACAACCATTTCTTCTTCTTTAAGTAGCGTCCCTATGAGTGTTTCACTCTCGGTGACTACCAAGCAGTTCCCCTTTAAGGAGAAGGAGGGCTTTGTAGTTGAGTCCAGCACAAAACAGTACAACTGAACCAAACACAGTGTTGGAAACAGAGCTGTGAATTATTACATAGTGTTCAGCAAATGTATATATTGTAGCGGATTGACATATTTCAGTAATAACGGGCATGTTTTTGAGACATGCCATATAGATGGAAATGGATTATGTAGAGAGAGTTCATCTGTCTGAACGTGCTTGAATATTATGAGATTCATTGCAAGGATTAATGCAGTTAGTTATTTACATGGAAAATCTTTGATTAGAAATTGCAGACCCTTTTGATCTATCTGCAAGCAAGACAAACAATTTGGGGGTCTTTCTGAAGGTTTAGTCCAGTTAGAAGGCCAGGGCTCTTCTGATGTCAAGGACGTGCAACAGTGCCTCTTGTTTATCTAGGTGAGGTTTAGGGTGGAACACTGGCACGTGAATGGGTTCGTTAATATGGAACTCGGAGGAGACTAAGTAAAAATTTGGGGTGTGATCACGACTTTGTCCTTAAAAATACTGTGAAGGGGAGGCATGACATACGGGCCCTTATTTCCCTAACCCATCAGATTGACATGATGGCTATCACGAATGTCATTTTCATTGATAAATGGAGAAGTGAGCATGTAACCATCAGTTCAAACAGTGGTCATGTAAGGCATTTAAGACTAGACTCAGGCCCTAAACTGAAATAGGATGCTTGACTGGGGAAAAAAGACTTACGATCACCCTGAGGAACCTCACTATCATGGGTGGGCAAAAGTGGAATAACTTTCTTTTGGAGAATGGAAAGTCACGATGACTGCCAGGTGTACTCTAAAAGAGTTCATTGATAGCCACAAACTTTTTAGGTGTTAGGATATAGTCCAGTACATCTGGTAGTGATGAGGTCATGATTGAACTATGTTTGAGGTCACACCAACAGACAAATCTGGTCCATTTGAGAGTATAAGTAGTGAGCAGACTGTCTTCTGATGTATAATAGTACTCTCTTTAACTCTTCTGAGCATTTCTAACCCCATAAACCATCAACCAATCACACTGAGACAAAGCACTCCAAGACTGGGGTGAAGGATTTTACCGCTTTCCTGAGAGAGGAGATGAGGAAAGGCCTGGAGAGTGACTGGTGTGCAAACGGCCAGCTGTATCAGGTAAGGAAGTCATGTCTGTCTGGGCCAGGTTGGAACTATAGGATGACTCTGGTTTTGTCCTTTTTTATTTTGAGTAGAACTTTGGTTATTAGAGGAGACGGTGCAAATTTGTACATTAGATCCGATGACCAGTGAAAGTGAAAAGCATCCCACCTCTGGAGCAAAATTGGGCACATCTTTTCTTTATTGCTGTGATGAATAAATCTATTGGGGGGCAGGGTATTGCTGGTATATGCGGAGTAACATGCTGGAATCTATTTCCCACTTGTGATCTTGAAAGAAGTATCTGCTGGGTGTATACATGGTCACACTCTGAACCCCTGGAAGATAGGCAGCTGTGATGACGATCTGATTGCATATGCAGGTGGACATGCACGAATTCCAAACCTTGAGAGCCTGGGCGCAGCAGAGGGGGATCTTGCTCCTCCTTGCTGGTTGATATAAAACTTGCGTGACAAATTGTCTGTTAAAATCTTCATGTACTTGCCCCTGATTAGCGGCAGAAACTGGAGACAGGTGTATCTGATCACTCTCAGTTCCAGGAGATTGATGTGTAGCGTGGTTTCTTGCAACATTCACTTGCCCTGGGCTGTGTGAGTGCCCAGATGCATTCCCCACTCTAGCAAAGACATATCCATCATGAATATGACCTTTGGGGAATTCCATGCAAACACTGTGATGGTCTTTCCACCAGCTGAGGGATTCCTTTATGCAGGTGGGTATGGAAAGTAGAATATTTAAACTGTGTCTGATGAATAAAAAGTCCCAAGCCACCTGTCAACGTTCCTTCCCCACTCTGAATTTAGGGTACAGATGTGGGGACCTGCATGAACATTTCTAACTTAATTACTAGCTTAGATCTGGTATCACTGCCACCATCCAGAATTTTCAGTGTCTGGATCACTCCCCTTACCCCCAAAACCTTCCCCTCCCTGGGTAGCCTTGAGACACTCCTTCACCAATTCCCTGGTGAGTCCAGATCCAATCCCTTGGATCTTAAAACAAGGAGAAATTAACCATTCCCCCTCCTATCCCCCCACCAATCCCTGGTGAGTCCAGATCCAATCCCCTTGGATCTAAAAACAAGGAAAAATCAATCAGGTATTAAGAAAAAGGCTTTTAATTAAAGAAAAGAAAGGTAAAAGAAAACCCTCTGGGAGAGATTAGCATACCAGCTACTCTCACAGACAACAGATTCAAAACACAGAGGATGTTCCCCTGGGCACAAATTTAGTTACACAAAAAAATACCCAAATACCCAATTTGATTCTACCTCTAATTGCATAAGACAGGTTACAAAGAAATAAACATAAACCTATTTATTCCTTTCTAAAACTTACTACTCTGATAAGAGGCTGGTTCCTTGATCTTTTTCACTCCAGCTGAAACTGAAAACTCTCAACAAAAGAAAAACTTCCCTCCTTCCTTTTGAAACATCTTGTTCCCCCATTTGTTCCTCTGGTCAGGTGTTAGCCAGGCTAGGTGAACTTTTTAACCCTTTACAGGTAAAAGAGGCATTAACCCTTAACCATCTGTTTATGACTCTACCCTTGAAGGTAGTCTTGTGTGATCTATGACGAAGGTACCAGCTGCCACATGCCCCAACAACTGAAGACTGTTTTTGACCCGCGTTTGAGGGCTGAACTGGATTGTATTGGTTACGTTGGAAAGAGCCACAAACCTGTGCAGTGGGAAGGTTTGCATAGAATCGAGATGCGCTCCTATGAATTCTAAGTTTTGCACAGGTGTTAAAGGGAATTTTTGAATATTCAATTGTAGGCCCAATTTGAGGAAGAGTTTTATGGCTTTGCTAGTAGCAGCCTGTGAAGTTAGTTCCAGGGAGCAACACTGCAGTAGCAAATAATCTAGGTAAGGGAACACTAAAATACTTTGCCTGTGGAGCTGCCCCACTACTATTGACAAAATCTTTGAAAAGACCCTTGGGGCAGATGACAGACTGAAAGGGAGCACCCTGTACTGAGTGGCCCTGACCTACAGTAAAATGTAGGAATTGTTTCTGAGATGGGCAGATCACAATTTGGAAATATACATCCTGAAAATTGACGGCCGAGAACCAATCTCCTTGATCTAGTGACAGAATTATTGGTTCAAGTGTCACCATTTTGAATTTTTGTGTCTTCACATAAGTGATGAATAGCCTCAAATCTGGGCTTGGTCTCCACTAGCCATTCTTTTTTGGTACCAGGAAGTGCCTGGAATAAAATATGTTTTCTGTGTACTGCACAGGAATTGATTCTATAGGACTTACACATAGGAGAGAGTCTATTTCTTCACAAAGTAAGCTCTTGTGAGATAGGTCTCTGAAAAGGGAAGGGGAAGTCGGATTAGTTGGTGGATGAATAGTAAAGTGAACGGTGTACATTGTGGAGATGATCACCAAAAGCTATTTCTCTGAAGTGGTTGATTCCCAAGCTCACCTGAAGTGGTAAAAGCAGTTTCTGAAGAGAGGAATGCAGGTGAATTGGTGCAACTAATAAGGATGAGGATGGTAATTCAGACCCTCGACCAGCTTGTTAGAATTGCTGCTTGGAGGTGGAAGGGTGTGAAGTCGAAGGCTTAGAGATGGATGGTTTCTTTCTCTGGAATTTCTCTCTCTTCTGCTATGGTTCATACGACCTCTTGGAGGTCAGGAATTGGGCAGGACAGGATCTTTGAGCCATATGGGAGTTGCTAAATCTTCTCTTGTAGGCAGATGTATAGATCCCAAGAGAATGCAAAGTAGATCTGGAGTACTTTACTGTGCGCAGAGATTCATCCAAGCTGTCTGCAAACAATTTAGACCAATCAAAAGGGAGGTCTTCCACAGTATTGTGGATCTCCTGTGGAAATGCAGAGAGCTGGAGCCAGGAAGTCCATCTCATAACTACCACTGTAGAGACTGAATGGGAGAGATCTGCAGGGAGTTGGCAATTTTCCTAATCAGATTCTGAAACTGCTTAAAACCATTCGCAAAGGTGGAGGAGGCGTAACTGCTTCATCTAGAGATGAAGAAGAGATGATGGCTGAAGGAAAGACCTCTTCATCAGCTCTAGCCTCCTGCTCCTCAAAGGTTTCTTCTTAAGAATCATGTCTCCTGGAGAGGGCAGATGATGAAGGCTGCCTAGCTATCTATGAGTGTGGTACTCAAAACCCTGGAAAATTGATGGCAATAGGCCGCCCAAGGGTCCCAATAAGACAAGGTGATGGTGCATAAGGAACAGGAGGGAGCAGCCATTGGTGCTCAGACCAGCGAGTTGGTGGTTGTGCCCTTGTGTCACAAGTGGTTATAGGCTTATCAGACACTTCTGGAGGGGTGAGGAGAGCCTTAGACCAATATTTGGGAAACTGAGGCAAGGCCATCATCAGAGTCCTCCTCCTCAAACTCACTATAGAATGGTGGAGCATAAATTTGGGGTAAAACCATAAGTACCGGGTGAATTTCTGGCAATCTTGATACCCTCAGTACCGAAAATATGTTGGAGTGAGGCAGTGGAGAATCGGGCATCTTAGTTACAGCCAGGTCTCAGGGACAACGAAACTCCTGTGGTACCAAGTGTGCTGTCATTATTGAGTCCATGGTGTGCACAGAGATAGTAGTGGCTGAGGGAGCAGATGGTACTGTGAATCTCAGCCACTCTGAGGGAAACATGGTAGGAGCCCAAGTAGCCTTCTTCAGTACCGATGAAGCAATGGAAGAGCTCCTCTTGATGCTTGAGTACACTGATGGTACTGATGATCTCACTGGATCAAAGGCTTTGCCCTCTTTCAGTCTAACAGTGCCCTTGGTACCTGACGAAGCAGCAGCTTCATGGGGACCAGACTGGAGAGCAGATGGTGCTGAAGTAACTGAAGACACCAACAACCTTGGTTTTTTTGAGGTAGATTCTATACCTGGTAAACACACGACATGGGCTTTGGAAGACTTATGAGAGGAGTCTTGGGTCTTCCTCTTAGATGCCCTTGAGGAATGTGGCTCAGACAGTGGAGGCAGGAGACTTGCTCAGAAACTGGTGTACAAGAGGGGTCCCTTGGCTGAATCAGAAGCTGGGAATAGTGAGCTCTGCATCATGAAGAGACAAAGTTTGATCTCCCTGTTTTTTTCTGGCTCTAGATTTCAATATGTGACAGAAGTTACACTTCTGAGCAGTGTATGATTCCCCGAGGCAACGGATGCACTGGAAGTGCTGGCTGTTTACTGGGATTGCCTCCAGGCACAACAGACAATGTTTGAAACTGGGAGAACCAGGCATAACCTCTCAGTGAATAAGAACAACCTTTTCTATTAATATCTATGTATATAATATATATTCTATTTTAAAACTTTTAATACTTTTTTTAAAACTAGAAAGCTAATGTTACTGCTAATTACACTAAGAACTGCTATAAACTTAGTACTACAATAGAAACTGGGACGCAGTCGAGGCAATCTCAACAGGGACAACTGCCAGAGCTCCATCTCAGGCTGAGGCAAGTGAAGCATGTACACTGCTATATAATAATGGAATGAGGCAGGAGGCTGACTAGCACACATGTGCAGATGAATGGACATTGCTATGAGATATTTCCGATCAAAGGTGTAGGGGGTGCAAGTGCACCTAGAATGGAGCACCCATAGGGGCATTACTTCATGAAGAACAATTACTTACCTTACAGTAACTGGTTCTTCAAGATGTGCTGTCCACATATATTCCACTGTTGGTGTGCACGCACCCTGTGCAATTTAGTTCAGATTCTTTTGGCTAGCAGTGTCTGTTGGGGACCATGCCTAGAGAATAAAGGATGGGGCAATCTCAATCCTCCCTTCAATTCCCTTACCAATACAGAATCCAGGTGTTATGACTCTGTAGCAATGGGAAAGATGGGCAAGCCATGGAATATATCTGGACAACACATCCCGAGGAACCACAGTCACTGTAAGATAAGGAACCATTTCCTTCTTCTTTAAGTGCTTGCCCATACATATTCCACTGTGACTAATTTAACAGAGGTGGATGCTACCAAATTATAGCAGACTGTCAGGTCTTATAGTTAAGGTTAAGACCAACTTTCTGTTTAAAGCTCAAATCTTCAAGGGCTCTAAAATCCTCATGGTTACTCAGACTGCCCTTAAAATTGGTTTGCCTCATGGCGGCATATGAAGACCCAAATAGATAATCTTCTGAGAACTGGAAAGAATACCATTCAAGCCTGATTAACTGTTCTAGGTTTCAGAACATTTATATGAAGACGAGCTTCCTGATGAGATGAGAGGAATTGAGTCTGTAAGTGGTCTAGCTCACCATCCTATATTGGAGACATCTGTTTCTAAATTCTTGGACGGTAACAGTGCAGAGCGGCGTACTCTCTTGAATCCTTCCATTAGTTGAAGGACAATAGGACTTCTAGAGTGACCTGCAACTTCTTTTCTAGATGACATGAGATGAGCGGATATACTGACTTCAACTATTCTTCCACGTAACAAAGTCTGGCATGCTGAGTTACGCAAGTGCAGGAGATCATGTGCCCTGGAAGCCTGAAGCAAGTTCTCACAGATGTTGAAGGATGTACTTGCAGTTGACTCTCTACTATGCTGCAGAATCTTCTTTGAGGTAAGCAAGCTTCTTCTGTGGCTGAGTCCAAGACTACTCCACCCCCCCACAAACTGTATTCTTTGGGATGGTCTACACTTGGTGGTGGTGGGGGAATTGATCTAAGTTATGCAACTTTAGCTATGTGACTAATGTAGTTGAAGTTGACGTACTTAGATCTACTTACAGAGGCATCTTCACGGCAGTGTGTCGATGGGAGACACCCTCCCATTGATTCCCCTTGCACTTCTCATTGAGGTGGAGTATTGGAGTTGACGCTAGAGCGATCAGTGGTCTATTTATTGCATCTATACTAGACAAGATAAATCAACCCATGCTGGATCAATTGCTGTCCATCAATCCCGGCCAGTACTGTAGACATGGCCTTTGAGTGGGAAATAAGAGTAATTTCTCCTTATTGGCTCTAAGTCCTAGAGATGCAAAGAGACAGAGAATCTGCTCAATGGAATCAGTAGCTTGATGAGATTCCCTTGAGTAAGCCAGACATCCACGAATGGCTAAACTATGACTCCCTGCTTTGTCAGGTAAGATGCCACTATAGTTAGACATTTGGTGAATACTCCTAGTGCCACTGATAGTCCAAATGGCAGAATCCTGAATTGGTAATTGCAGTTGCCATCTTGAAATTTTAGATCTCTTCTGTGGGCAGGATGGATAGCTATATAGAAATAAGCATCCTGAAGGTTGAGAGCTGCATACCAGTCGTGTACATTTAGGGAGGGAATCAAAGAGCTAGAATTACCATCCTTATCCTGAATTTGCTGATGAAGTTGCTCTGATGTCTTCAAATACAGAACTGGGTGTCATTTCCCATTTTTCTTTTGTATCAGAAAATAGTGAGAATGTAACCCCTTCCCTGAGAATTCTGGTGAAACTTCTTCTACTGGTCCAAGAGATAGAAGTCATAAGGGGTCTCTGACAAGGGATGAGGAAAGTGTGGAACTGAATGGAATATCTCACTTCTACTACCTCCGTAGCCCAATAGACTGTCGTTACGGTACTCTAAACCCCATGAAAATGAAAGAGAAGGCCTCCAAATGGGGCTGAAATAATAAGATGATCTATTAGAAATCATTCACAACTCCCAACTGAGGAGTAAAATTTGCTGCCTTGAGGATGCTGTAAAGTGTGAAGATTATGCATGGGAAGTTAATGTTTTCTTCGTCTGGAACCTTTGATGCTTTCTTGGAGGTACAGAATATCTGGGTTTAGGGCAATAAGACCTCCTAGGGTAAGACTGAGGCCTAGCTAATTTTCTTATCAAAGCAGGTGTATACACCCCTAAAAATCTCAGGGCTGTTCACAAGTCCTTTCAGGAAAGTAAGGCCTCATCTGTTTTCTAAGTAAATACATCACATTTCTCAAAAGGTAGGTCACATCCCTCAAAATGCAGGCCTTCTATGGTAACCTGTACATCCTCAGGTATGCTGGATGCATGTAGCCAGTAAGACATTCTCAAGGCAACAAAATTTGTCATGGACCTGGAGATGGTATCAGATACTTCCAAACAGACAACTCTTGATGTATGTCCTACAAGTTGCTTCTCCGAAATCAAACACTTACTTTCTTTCCATGCTACCTGTGAGACTTTATCAGAAAATGTAGAGATGTTATCATAATTTAATTAGTCTTATTTTTCCCACATGGCTTGGTAATTGGCTATTCTCATGTGCGACCTGGTAGATGAGTAATTCTTGTATCCAAATACGTCTGATTTCTTAGGCTCTAAATCGGGGTAGACTTAGGACTTTGAGGCTTCATTCCTTCATGGATCACTGATACCACACAGGATCCCGAAGCGGGATTCACATAAAATTGTATGAGATCTGCAGAAGTTTACTCACTGTATTGCACTGCACTTTTCCATATGGGTGCCAGAAAGGCAGCTGTCTGCTGGAGTAATTTAGTATCCAGTAAGCCTTCATTAATTGGCATTGCTAAATGACCTAGCATGGTGGTACGAGTGGTGTCCAGGGGCTTGCTAACTTCCCCTGGGATCTCCAGCGTGTTAGTTATTCTTCTAAGTAGCTCCTGAAATGATCTGTAATCATCTAGCTGCGAAGTTGATGCAACTACAGCTTCAGCAGGAAATGACAAAGAAATGGGTGCTGGGATCATCAACTTGCAACTCTTTGTCAAAACCGTAAGTAAGATGTTTGGCAGTAGGAGCTGGTTCCCTAGTAGTTCATAATGCTACTCTATGTGGTGGTGGTGGTGGTGATGGAAATATGGGTCATGGAAGCAGATTAAAAGCCTTATTGGAGCACAGTAAAGGCAAGCTGCTGGTATGTATAAGGAACAGAAGGCCATGGTGGAGGATAGTAAGGGGAAACACTGCTGTCAGTTTTAGAGCTAGGATATCGGTACCAAGACCTAGACTTCCTATCAGAGGTATATGGCATCTAGACCCCAGGAGAGAACTCTGATTTCTCCATGAAGTACATCTTCCTATGGGCCTCCTTAGCTTTTTGTGTTCTCTTTCAGAACAACTTATGAACAGAGCATCTGTCAACAACTGCACTTCTCAACTAAGCACCTAGAATGCCCACCATTGAGGGCCTCTCATGAAAAGCAATTCTTAAAGCATGGAGACTTCTGACCCATCATATAGGAAGGAACCAGTACAGGGGAAGTCTAACAGGGAAAAACAAATTCCTTAACAAAAAGGAAATTAATCACTCAACTACTGAACCAATATCACTATCCATCGCTACTTACAAACAAAGAGAGGGCCACACAGTGGGTGAGAGGTCAGACGTAGCAAAATTCCAAACAGAAGCTATGGGTGGTGAAAAGGAACTATGAGGCGGTTGAGGTTGTCCTCCCCTTTATGCCCATGGGAGAAGGACTGTCATGGAGCAAGTGCAGTCCCCAAAGGACACTGCTGGCCAAAAAAATCCAAACTGAAGTGCACAGGGCACTAACAATGGATTATATATGGACCAGCATATATTAAAGAAGAACAGTACAGATATGTCTACACTGCAGCTGACAGGTGCGATTCCCAGCGCAAGTAGAGAGACCAGTGCTAGTGCTGCTCAAGCTCAAGATTTGAATAGCTGTATGGACATTATAGCATGGGGGGTGGCTGAGGCTAACCACCCAAGCTCAGATTGAAGGGATTCAGACAGCTAGCATTAGCTGCCATTCAAACTGCAACATCCACACTGCTATTTTTAGCATGCTTGGTCAAGTGGAGTTAACACTAGTTTGTCTACCCACACTGGGAATGACGCTTCCTAGCTGCAGTGTAGCCATACCCAATGTTACTAGCATCATCTTAATATATTATAAGACTGCAAAAATATGTAATCTATTTTTTACTTTTATTGCTCTTTGGTACTTTTTTGCCCGTTTCTCTCAGCTTGGAAAATGAAAATAAGAATCAGCTTCATATGCAATTTCAAAACCCATTTCACTTTCAGATTCTCAAGAATTACACAGGCACATGTGAATTGCCATATCTGCTCAAGTGAGGGATCCAACAAGTCCAGTGTCCTGTCCTGAGAGTCTCATATAATCACTTGACTCCAGAAGCTGCAGCTTTAAGACAGACACAAAATCAAGTATGAGTCATAATAAAAATCAGTAGAGTTGGCAACACAGATTCCTGGTATTTACTTATTTAGTGATTAGGGATCTAATCCTGCAATGAGCTCTGAAAAGAGAGAACTCCTCGGTCTCTTCAATGAAGCTGTGCATTGGGGGCAAAGCTCATTGCAGAATCCCATGCTAAACAAAAAAAGATAATATATTGCTGTTCAGTGATAAAATGTATACCTAAAAATGAATAGCATTTGCTACACAGAAGATTTACATTGGTAATGGAACATTAAACTTTTTACATTTCCTGACTTTGTGATCTTACCTATGATACCTCCACATTGCTTTATTACACTGTTTTGCATTTAATTTGTATTTCACTTAGATTAATTCAACTTTGTGGATCCTTTACCCTAATTTATCCACTTTCAACAATATAGACATTGTAGCAGTGATACAGGTGTGTTACATATAGTAGTAAAATCTATAGTTCCATGGTACATTTGAATATGAGAGTTTGTTTAAAAAAATTTATCACAATATATGGAATAACTGGCAAGGAAAATGTACAAGGGCAAAGATTTTAAAAATAGGCACATACAATGTAAATGCAAACAGTTAATCGTGCATGTAAAATATGCAATTGCACAGGCAAAAGAGATCTGTGCCTGGATATGCAATTTTTTGCATTCACAACTTATATGTCTATTATTTTTTTAAACGGCACACCCAAATGTTCTAATTTTAGAATACCTTAACATCTGTAATAACATTTTAGCAACATTTGTGGAATTAAATAATCTGAATGAGGTGAATTTACTCTCTCACACAGAATGAAAACCCAAACAATATAAAGGGATAAGTACAAATTATGTAATACATTTTTCCTCAAGGCCAAAGGAGGAAGGCTATAGCACAGAAGACGTTGTGAAATTCTAAAAGCTTAACATAATTCTTTGGTATCAATATAAGCTTTTCCATTGACTCTACTTCTAGGATTCAAACAAATAAAATGCAAATTTTCTGTAAGATCAAGAAGAAGGTGGTAAGACAATTCAAAGTTATTTAGTTGGCATAAATATTTCCAGTAAAATGTGCTTTTTAATATATTTTAAAAATTAGCATTGTTTTCTCTAACACATAAACCACTTTTTCACATACAGGAGAAAGTGAAAATATCATGTTTTAATATATTGAAATAGATTTCCTTCCCGCACCATCCACATACCTTGTAAATGTGAGACAGTGCCTATTCAATTAGCATAATTATTTAAGAAAAATAGACCATTTACAAAATGATCTTTAGGTAAGTTCACTTAAAATAGTGTGCCCAATATTACACAGATGTGGCTGAAAGTTGTAAAATTCTATTGCCACTGATACACTACAAAAACCCAAATGATTTATTTAGTCACCAACAGAAGACAGTGTAAAGAATACTCTCTTGTTCCACTAGAAACCACATCATCAGGTTGCGGCAGTACCAGAAAAAGAAAATTTAACATGAACTAATTTCTTAATTGGTTGTCTGACATTATAAGCAAGTATAACAGAGCAGCAGGGAACAACAGCAGCACATATACCTCCAGGACTATAAACATCTGGAGTACATTAGCAAAGCCAATCTTGCTCTGAACTGACCAGAAGATAGCGCTTGAAGACTGCATACTAAACATAAATCTTGAAAAGTGGAAGTTAACTTACAAACAAGGTTTCTCACATATTCAACTCCTTCTCTCTAGGAGCACAAGTACTAGGTTAGCATGGAATATAACACAATAGATTATTTTAAAAGCAAACTACGGAATGGAGATATTGATGTTCAGTAAATATTTAAAACCCCAAAAGAAATTACTGTCATTACAAGTTTACTTTTTCACACACATTCTAGAATTTTTAACCTGAGATTCTTAGTATCTTATGTTTGAGTTTCAAGAAATTAAGGGCTTCACATTGAAGGAACAGGTTTTAAGATAGTATATATGCAGCATAAATACACACTCCTGACATACAATCACATCTTTGATGGCACAGAAATATTTTGTTCCCAAACACAGTATCTGTGTAGAGCATATTTGTCAGTGACTACAGTGCCAAAGTGTATATTTAACTAAGGAACCAGAAAAATAAAGATTTAAATTAAAATTTACTACATTCTCCCCAACCACACTAACAGACTGCAAATGTAATTAAAGCCTTTTTATATCTACAACTGTAAAACCATGAAAAGATCAAATAAAGCAGAATTTGTAACTGAAGACTTTTATATTCATTGCTCCAGGATTTTAAAGTCATTTTTTAATACTTTCCTATACTATTTTAATATAAAATACACTATAATATGTATTTTACATCACATACATTTACAGTGATAAGGTGGTATAAAATATTAATATTAGAATAATTACGTTTGAGATTTACACACACTCTTTGTGCTCAGCACCTCTCAAAAATCAGGCCCTTGCATTTAAAGCAACTGTATGTCTTGTGAGGACATCTACTACACTTAGGCTTACACTTACTGTATAGTAAGTAATTATGAATATATTCTTGTGTGCAAGCTCCTATAACTGGGACTAGAATTTTCTCTCTCTACATTAACATATACATATACGTATGCTATATAAACATATTTACATACAGTATGCATTATGGATTATGCAATATACTGTATATCCAGCATGTCACTATGTGAATTCATTGAAGCTTCAGAGGCAATATACTTAAAAAGTAGTTTTGCTGTAGTTTACAAACTGGTCAACAATTTGAACCCTGTAAACAATGACTTAATTTCCGTATTTTAAAACTTATTTGTGAAACTATTCTGCAGCATACATCTGTTCCGTAAAATTCTCTGTATCTTGACTTTATAAACAATGAGATTTTGTCTCTGAGTCACCTTTAAATGGGGCCTCATTTCTGCATCAAACTGTACCTAGCATGTCATTCAAGTAAAATTCAATTAAAATTCTTTAAAAGGATTTTAGAAGAGGTATTGATTGAAGTTTGGCTCTATTGAGGAATATTATTTCTCCTTGGATTGAAAAAGCAACTTCTAATGAGACATGTTACAACTCAGTTTTAGTAATTTTTCAATCTGAAGAATTACAATTTTCCTTTATAAGACAAAATGCCAGACTATACTTAAACAACAGACTACTGTATATATGGTATGCATATTGTAAAATTTAAGAGGGCTCTGCACATGTGTAACTAGGTGAATATAGTTACTGTATTTTCTCATCCTTTATGTCTCTTATAGTGAGCTTTCTCACAGGCCACAACAGTGTGAGGGTATACTGATCTATAGCCTCCGGACTCTCTGAAGAGCGGCAGACTTCCTTACCACCCTTAAACACCTTTGAACATTTTTTCCTGTGCACAGCGGGCCCTTGTCCTGTGCTACAGCCCGACCACCCACTGTTGCTTGTTGACCAAACATGCAGTGCCTGCAGCCTGCACTGACACAACCAGGATAGGATTCCTTTCAAGCACACCGCATAGAAGAATTTCAATTTGCTGAGGCAAGAAATTAAGGGAGTACTATGAATTCCCTTAAAATTAACCTGTTTCCAGAGATAAGTTACTCTGTTTTGTTTGCTCTCAAAACTCTCTCACATATATTTAGAACTATGACAGATTTCACACGGTCAGTAAGTAAAAATACAAAACATTCCATTCAAACAAAACAAGAAAACCTAGCAGTTAGTAGACTGGGGTTCTCCTACATCACAACCACTGATACTTCTGGAATATGTTTAAAAACAAATGCCGCAAAAAGGTTTTATATTTAAAACAGCAATTTGTATACAGAAAGAAAACAAATTTGGCATAACAAATAAGAACTTCACAAATATTTTTCATTTTCAAAACTCAGTACCTAGAAAGTTAGGCACTTACATAAAAGTGACTTTGTTTTTGCTAGTCTATTTTAGTGGAGCTGAAGTTTTCTGCATCCTTGACAGTCAGCCCACTTTTATTTAGTCACCTAAATAAGGATTTAAGAGACTCATTTTGGCACTCGGGGAAATTTAGCAACTGAAGCCAATGGGACTTTTACCACTGATTTCAATGTGGCCAGCATTTTACCCCGGTTTGTAAATGTTCGCCTTGATCAAATTGTGTTTCTTTTTATTGTCAGACCTTTACTGCCTGTGATATAGGTTTAAATAATTTAAAAACTGGCATATAAAGGAACACTCCCCTCCCCCCACAAGATGTCCACAGCAAGTGTGAAGAGCAGACTAACAGGTAATAATAAAAGCAAAACAAAAGCAACAGCCCAATGTCAAACTCTGTAATGATTAATATTTTAATTTATTAATTAATAGCTTATTATAAGTTTTGCTGGACATTCACTGTGAAAAGAGTATTTCTGCGATGGACAGGGGATGTGGCTTAGACATGAAATGGCTCCCAGCTGCAAGAAGTCTTCTTCCAGATGTACAATAAGTGAAGGCAATAGAAGAGAACCAGCTGCTAGGATAACAAATTGAAAAGGCCCTTTTGACACAATCCTTGCTGGCCTGTCTGCTCTAACAAAGATAGATCATTCATTGCAAGGTGAATAGAATTCTAGCATGGTACAGAAGAAAGAGCAAAGTGGTCTAAGCATCTGCCTCCTTCCTTCACACTATGTACAGCTGCTGTTATTCTGGCATCAAAAGAAAACATATATCCTTAAGACAGCATCCACAGTTGAGCACCATACTAAAAGTGCTGCCAAAATGATACAATTTTAGCATTAAAAAATTGGCTAAACGTGATACATTATTCTGTTTTAAGATAGATACAAGTGTTTACTTTGTTAAAAAAATAACACACAATGTAGACAGGATCTACATACCAACCATGCCCTCCATATTGCAGCAGGTAGTTCACGCTATAATTGTCTTAGCATTTCCATAAGACTCTACTTTAGGGGTTTGAAAAATGATTATATATCTTTGCTCCAATACTGAACAACATCTTATGTGAAGATCTTTTGATAAATGAAGATATTAGCTACAGTCATTTACGATAACAACATTAGGTTCCTTCCTTGTTTTAGCTCATAGGATCACAAGACCCACATAACCAATAGCAAACCTCCAGCAATAACTAGCAGACATGTAGAAAATATTCTTAATCTCTATGGTTTCTTTCCCTCATATTCACTTTAGAAATCCCAGTACTCACTGTATTTTGGCACTGTTCCTGGTGCCCCATGGCATAATTTTAAACTAAAGCTTATTTATTTGCCTGCTACTTTACTTCATTATATCCCTTATGTTTCCTGTACTACAGCGAGTCTGACTGTGAGAAGCCTAAAAGAGTATCGGAAAAAAAAAAAAGTGACAAATGGTAAAGGAGTGGCCAAATACATTTAAATAAATTGTTTTAGCTGTAGGGGATAACTAAGGTGTCTAAGCATCAGGTTTGAAAATACCTAGACTCCTCCAAATCACAGCAGTATCAACTCAGATTATTCATCCCAAAGTGAAAAATTGAGTACTATACAGTTTACCGTTCAGGTGCCGTTCAAGTCCTGTCTGCTTTGAGCAGACATTAAGATATCGCAGTGCTGTTCACAAGACAGGCTTTAAATTCAAACAGCAATTAAAAGCCTCCCATAATTCTATTTCTCTCTATTTTGGAGACTCTTCTTTGGGGAGGATAAGCCTATGAACTAATTGAGGGAAGGGACTTTGGCTCTACCTACAATTAGTCTTTCGACAAATCACTGGCCTGATGCAGTGCTGCAAGTATTTATTTAGATTTATAAAAGGGGTCCATCCAATGCTCTGGCCTATTGTTCCATAAATGTAAAATAAAAAAATACAAATATAAAGGACTGCTTATCCCACCTTCAGAGAGAGAATTTTTCACTAGCAAATATCATGAAGATAACAAAAAAATCCAACTGTCTCCAACCATCACCCCTTCCCAAAAGCCTAGGAAAAAATATGGGCTTTGACTGCCCAGAAGGTTAATTTAAGTTCAAAACTGTCAGCGGAACAAGTGACTTCACAAGCAGATAAGATGACCCTGATGGGCAACTGAGCCAAAAGTTCCTAATGAGTCTAGAAGGTATTAGCAGGAGCATAGTTCCATGTTTACATCTCATCTCTGAAACATATTGGAAGAAGTTGAATTTGTTTTTGGGCATTAGGTGAGAAGAAGGACAATCCAGTGATTATGCCATTAACCCAGGATCTGTGAGAGCTGGGTTCAAGTAAGTGCTCTGCGACACACTTGCCTCATGACGATGGGCAGGTCACTTAGGGCCAGATTGTCAAAGGTCTTTAGGTGCCTAAAGATGCCTAGGGAAATTTTCAAAAGTGCCTAATTATCTATCCTCCTATTCATTTGTTGGATTCTTGAGTACCAAATTGGGTTATTCCACGTTTTCAAGGTGATCAGTAGTTTTTCCCCTTCTGATGGAGGCACTGACAGTCTCAGTTCAACAGTTAGCAAAAAGTGACTTTCACTTCAATCCACTAGTCATTAAAAACATGGGTACACCTTACACCTGATGATGTGGACATCTCTCTGAGCTTTCAGAAACTCTGTTTCCACAGCTGTACAAAACTCTGTTAATGAGAGTCATGGGGCCTTGTAATTGAACTAGGGTCTGCAGTTGGACAAAGATAATCTGGAGTATGTAGCTCACCATGTGGAAAAGTTCCATGGCCTAGAATTTTTCAGAGTGCATGCTGAAGAGGAAGGTAGTCTCTTGGTCTCAGCCACTGTTACACTGTTAAGCTTTTATGTTGGATTCTAATGATTTCTTGTACTATCTACGCTAGTTTCTGCCTGCATATCTCATCAAACACAGGTCTTCTGTAAACATAGCTGATGTGGCCGGAGATGTGTCTGGATTTAATGCGATGTCCATTATCCACTCCATCAATTATGCCTGAGGATTATCATCTGATCAGTGTTGGGGGAACATAGGATGATGAGAATTGTGGTTCCTTGAAATAGAAGGATGGGTGGTTGGCAAGCTCACTTTGGTTTGAGAGAGCAAAGGGGAATTTCTGATCTCCAAGAACTGTCTTACCTCTTGGTAGTAGACACAATGGTCTATCAGCTGGTGGGAATGAATATCATTGTTGGGTTCAGTATGGAATAAGGATCATTGTCTCGTGCATCTAGAATTGCTCCTCAACTGAGATAGAGGGCACTGGTTCTGGTCTTTTAAGAGTTGGAGAGGGAGCAGAGATTTTCCTCCTGTAATCTGCTTCTCAGCTCTGTAAAAGCTGCTGTGAAGGTTGCACTAGTGCTGGTGCCAGCCATGACAGATTACTCCATTAATTTGCATGGATTTATTTATGTTCTTGTTCTCCATCTGAATATCATTTCTGAGAAATGAACTCAAAAATGCACCCAAGTACTTTAGAAATCTCACCTCCCCCTACATATTTTGTTAAGATTCTCTTTCCCTCATTGTTCCCCTTATCTCCACCCTCAGAAAATAAACACAACCATTTATCTAATCACCAGATTTGCATAGTTTGTATGGAGCCTGGACTCTCCCATCAAAAGATTTCTTTAATTATTACAACTGATTTGCTATTCCAGTTGTCAGCTTCTTCATCCATATCAGGCTGCCAAACACACTTCTACTCTGACATAACGCAACCAGATATAACACAAATTCGGATATAACACAGTAAAGCAGTGCTCCGGGGAGGCGGGGCTGTGTGCTCGGTGGACCAAAGCAAGTTCGATATAACGTGGTTTCACCTATAATGTGGTAAGATTTTTTGGCTCCCGAGCACAGTGTTATATCGGGGTAGAGGTGTAGTTTTACACAGTTCAGATCCTGACATAACTTTCAATTTCAATGGGATAGTAAAATACATTAATTCACAATTTGAGCACAGAGCAGAGAACATTTGAAATATGTAGGACTTCTAATTAGCCCTACTTACAAATTCCAGGAGTAAACTTCAGGACCTATTAGTATTCTAAGCTTGCCATCTTTTCCCTCTTTCAGCATTTCCAAGTTGCATTTGCAAGCTCTGCGCTCTGCTATGGTGGCTCAGAATTCTAGCACATGCTAGCTACCACTAACCATTACTATAGGATGCAGCTTGTCCAGCAGTGGCCCAAGTAAAGAGACTTTTTTTTTCTGATGATGGTACTGTTGTGAATCCTCCACTCTCATTTGAGATACAAAATAATATTTAAATATCTGTTTAAACTACAGCATACAATAAAAAAGTCAACTACATGAGCATCTATTCTGACTAACTTCCTTCTCTAATTATGCTTAGCAGAGGCTTTGAGAGTCAGATAATTGACAGCAGGGTAGACTGTCATGGCAACTCTGCGGAAATTTAAAAAGAAAAAGATATGCATAGTGGGGAAGTAAATATAATCCTTGTCCTGATTACAGCCACTAGTGGCCTGGCTGGTATAGCTGCACCACTGAATTCCCTAGTGCTGACAGGCAAATCCAGTATTTACACACAAGGAGCTCTTATAGCAGGTAACACTGTCCATGCACTACAGGTTTTTATTGGCTCAGATACACTTGTGGTAGATCACCAATAGTTGAAATAGGAAAAATCCCCATTGTGGGCAGGTCATAGAATAACTGACATGCTAAATGTCTTGATCATCCTTGTTAAATGGGGCATTTAGCAATTAATTGTAGTGTTAAACTATTTCTCCCACATACACCACAACTTGCCAAAAAAACCTCAAACAAAGAAAAAAAAACCAACCAGCTTTGATGATCACCTCTAAAAATCCTGTTTGGGGATGCCAGTGGGGCATTAACCAAATGTTTTCCTGGCAGGAAAAGCAAAGACTTTGGTCTAATTTTGGACCTATTTCACAGGAATTTAAGAAACAAATTAGACTTGTATTAAGGCAATAGAAAATTCTTCATGTGTAACAATTCAGAGCAGTGGTATGCTTTGAAACAGATACAGTTTAGCTGCAAATTGCTTGTGACACTAACTCACTAAAAAGTTGGGAAATACATCATACACACACTGTTTCTCTGTCCATCTCCTACTGGTACTTGAGGTATCTTTATTGGAGTTTTAACATAGTCAGTCCTGGTTCAATTTAAATCTAGGTATCAAATTTGTGTTGTATAATCAGTCAGTGGGAGAACAGTCTGGAATATCCAATGATTAATGCTGGTGTGCTTAAGGTGCAGCAGTAATCTTCAGCTCTGTATCCCAATGTTTACAATATGAAGAGCACCATCTACTAGGATAAGTGCATGCTATGCCTGTTAAAAACTGAAACCTTGAGAAAGATCTAATACAGTGTTCAAGAGAACATCAACCTTATGACCCACCTCTGCTGCCAAATACTTGATATACAAAAGAATCTTTCTTGGAAAAGGGAGCTTTTCATAGAAGACTGCAGTCTGAAAATCTGTTACCAACTTCACTTACGAAATGGCCTCTGAATGCAGTATAAATATAAATAACTTTCTTCTGTCAAAAGCCTTGTTTCTATTTCTATAGGTTAATTAGATTTCTTAGTTTCATACCAATTTTACACCTAGACTGGAAAGACACACTTCCTGCTTGAAAGACATTTATTATAGTGTGTTTTAATCTATTTACATTTCTGATCACATTCATTTAAGCTCATTTAATATATGGATGTATATATGTATCGCTTGTTCCATCCATATATAAATGTATGTGCTCTGCAGACTAAAGTTACATAAATTCCTCCTGTTTGGTTCCCAGAAAGGCTGCTAACACAATAAACTGTTTAATATTAACATTGGGATGGGGGTGAATCGCTCTAAGTCCCACACCTTAACAATTCAAATAATAACGAGTAAAGAAAAGTGTTATACACAGGTTGAGATTGTTGAAGCAAGCTAGAAAATGTGGAAACACACTTCTATTAATTTTAATTAAACATGTCTTTATGTCTTCCAGGCCAGTGTTTCTTAGCCTTTTTGACACCAAGGATCGGCTTGCTGAATTCCTAAACTGTGTCAGATAGATCTCAGGTCCAAAGGCCGATCATTGAGAAACACTGTTCTAGACAGCTTCAGAAAAAAATAGTCTCAACCTCATATTATCTTCCTGTTTTATTTCTCTGGGTAAGAAGGTAAGGGATGATTGTTCTCAATAAGCCCTCAGGTGAGATGAGAAAAAGAAAGCTTACAGATATCTTTTTATGTGGATCTTGTTCCTTTATTTTTTGCACCTAAATTGGTGTATTCCTGAATGAAAATCTCCCCTGCTACCACTGCTGGCATAGTGGCACACAGTATCATCCGCTAGGGTGGACCAATGCGAAAGGTATATACTGTGCATGTTCTAACCAGATCTCATAAATTCATGGTTCTACTATCTTCACCATGGTCAATACTTTAAGTATCTGCTGCACCCTTTATCTCGCTTGGTAACCTCTTTGGAAGGAGAAACACATCTAAGAGTCCTATACCGGTTCTGTGGGACACTTCTACAATGGATACAGTTCAATGGAATTCTTGTGGTTCCAAAGAAGAGATACTTTTGGTTTGGGATACACATGGAGTAACATTAATATGGGAGTTATCTTTCTGCCCAGAAGAGGGACAGACGTTGATACACTTACCTTGATTAGTATCTTATTTACTCTTTAAGTGAAAAAAGATGCTATTCAATAGTTGGATGGATCCAAATGACTTTCTGGATATTAAATTTCGACAATAGTTAATTTTCCAAGTCAAATCAAAATGTGGTACCATTTCCTTTGGCTTCACACCCTGCAATACCAGCCTAATGACTAGTTTTTCTGGAAAGAGTATTATTATAAACAGACCATGTTAATTGGTTAAATGTGGTGATGAAACTCCTGGAAGCACTATATATACAAGCAATACTTCCAGTAGCAACACCAGTGAAAATGAAGATCACTGAGTAGTTGATGAACCTGTTTGTAAAACTGAGTAAAAGGGATATTTAGACACTGTAGCAGGTTGCAGCCAACCTCCCGATCTCTAAACTGAGTCTCAATAAAAATATATGTGCAAATTCAGTATTCTACAATGCTCTGATCTCCTACATATCCATGCATTATTGGCATATACTCTGACAACAGATATCTGTATTCAGCAATTAAAAATCAATATGAATTAAACTCAACATGGAGAAATATTTCAAGGGTTGGATCTAACTTTAGCTGAATGGATAAAGCCTAATAATATTTTCACTATTTAATGCCACTAAAGTAAAGCAAAAAGTTGTTATAATAATTAATTCTAACCTTTGCTTCTGTGTCAAATAGAATATAAGAAACCATGTCAAACCCTTAAGTGTCAAACCAAAGACTTTCTGTAAACTGGAAAAACATTCTTGCCTTTTTGATCTTTAACGTAGCTCTCTTTGCAGTTATGCATGAGTTGAAGAATCCATTTGTGCTGGGCACCAATACACTGCCAAGCAGGGTCCCCAGAAGCATGGAGATCAGAAAGATATCTGTAAAACCAAGTCCAGAGATTGCAGCTCAGACCTGACACACTGAAAACTTAAAATACAGCAAAGTTTAATCATAAAGAACCTTTTCTGTACTTCTTAGGGGGAAAAATCTAAAGAACTAGAAGAATTTTAAATGATAAATATTTACACTGAAAACTAGAACAAGCTTTGCAGTTTCCCTTCCTAATTTAGTGGAGGAAAAGCCTTACCTGACCAAAGAAAAGAACAGGAATAGGCAGAATATATATAGTTAACAAAACATTAATATATAGCTTTAGTTATTCCTCCAATCAAGTAATTGAAACCAAGTTATTTCTTTAATTATCTGTCAAGATCTTAGTTCAATGCTTAGTGTTTCTGTTGTAACCATTGTTGACATCATAAGCAAACAATCTACTGTATTTTCCTGCACTAGTTATTATCTGATTGTACTATCATCTCTTTACTCATCCTTAATATTCACATTCAAGATTAAAGAAGGAACTATTATGGGGGGGGGGTTGGATTGAGAGAATGTGTGTGTAGTGTGATAGAGACTAGATGAGGTTCCTTTGAAAATAAGGCCTTAAATTTCTAGAAAAGGGGGAGCACATCAATAGGTATCTAGAAAAAAAAATCAGCTGCTGTGCTCACATATGTATGTGCACAAATAGAAACTCGAAAGTTCATGCCCAGCAATTCTGAAACTAATGTACAGGCCTTTGAATGTATATGACGACAACAACAGCATGTTGAATAACTGAGCCTGAAAGTGCTTCAAGATAAGTGCTTAACTATTAGCAAATCTACTGTTTTGTATACTACACAGTTTCTTGTACCCACCTAAACACAGAATGGATTTAGCAATGCAAGATACCCGAGATGAAATAATACACTGATTTAAGATTGTAAGCAGTACTGAAAAGTGCATAACCCTTTCACAAAAGCTAAATTATTACATCTGAGTAATGCTAATTGATATGATTGCAAAGTTCCAACTTTCTTAAGAACTGTCTGTGGTACTTGAGACGTAGAACAAATTGTTTTTGTCAAAGCATGCCCATCATTTGGATAGATGAGATACTCTTTAAAAATGAGCAGTTGTGTAAGATTTATAAACCATGAGCTGAACTCCATCAGTTTTCAAGACTTGAATCTGCACGTGACTCATTTCTACTTTAAAAAAAGCTTTTGCTGGCTTTGGGAAAAAATGTTTAATTAACTAGATGAGGGAATTTTGAACAGTATGATGCAGCTATTAGTCTAAAACATGACCTACAAAAAGAGATAAAAATGGATTGATACTTTTAGCGTCTTTTTGATTAAGACATTTTTGGGGGGGGGGGGAGGAAGGAATAATTTGCAGTGTTTCAGAGCTCATTGACACTGAAATGCTCACGATGCAGAGAACATCAAAAGTATCAACGATTTACTGAGGATAAGTGATTTTTATTCAGACTATTTTAAAGTCTTACGGTTTATTTATTTATCTATCTAAATATCTGTGTGACTAAGAGCACTTGGAGGGAAAAAAAAAAACTTTTACTCCATCTACATTAAGGAAATTTGCACTGGTATAACCATATCATTATAGTTACACCCATGTAAACCCCTAACATAAACATGATGTACTGTGGTCAAGCAGGGCGTGCACCGGTGTAGCTTCAGCTAGTAACACATCACATCAACCAGGACTGAAGTAAGCCCCATTTTGCACAAAAGCAGTGCATCCATACATGTAACTACAATCAGTGTAGACATGCTTATTTAAGTTTCCTTAATGTAGGCGGGGCCAGTTCTAAGGATTCAACACTTCCATCCTTTCAATGAGGGCATGAAAAAGCTCCTAACACACATTTCTGTATCTTCCAAAGAAGCACTCCAAAAAGGGAGCAACATGACTTTCCTTTTTCTAAGAAAAGACTTTTTTTAAACTTTCAAGACTATTTTACGTATCATTTAAAAAAAAAAAAGGGTGGGGGGGAACATACATCTTTGCTCCATGACCCTTCCTTTAAACACTGACACAGCAATTACATACTATCCAGATAGCACCCAAAAAGTGTGTTGGTACAATTCAGATATAAGACGACTGGTCATTGTAAGAAAGAACTTACAATCTAATGATCCAATTTAGCAATGTATTTCAACTAATGCCTATCTCTGACCTCATAAGTAGTTCTATTGACTTCAATGGCTCATATGATTAAAGTTAAACACTTTAATAAGTATTTTTCTAAATCGGGGCCTAAAAGTCCAATCATGCAATTTGTTCTGTGCACAGAGAGCTCTCTTCAGTGGATGTCCTGGGGTTTTGAGACTTGTCTCAAGAAGTGGCTGGTGAGGTTTTTGTCCTATGTATCAAGGAGGAGGGTATGTCTACACGGCTCATGGCAGCAAGTCTTCCAGCCAGGGCTGACAGACTTGGACTATTACTACTGCACTAAAAACAGCTATGTAGACAGTGTTTTGAATCTGTAGCGTGGGCTCTGAAGTCCATCCCCCTCCCTCTGCTTCAAAGTTCGAGTTTCAGCCCAAGCCACAATGCCACCACATTTTTAGCATGGTAGCGTGAGCCCAAGTGTGTCGAACTGAGCTGGAAGGCTTGCTTCCACAGACTGCGTAGCAGTACTCACAGTGTCTAGGAGTCAGTGGGTTTGGAGCAGGGGAATAGGGCCTGTTGCTCTTCCCAAGTCCTCTCCTGAGGCTTTAAGAGCCTACCCAAAATAGGGTGGCACTGACAAAAGGCTGCAGGTGTGAGGAGTTCAAAAACACTTTCATGCTAGCATGCACAACATCAGCTTGTGCATATCCTCTCCCCTTTGGAAATGCTGTTGTAGAAAAATGTCACTGACCCTTGGAATTTCTATGCAAATCAATCTATCTGCCCATGTAATATTACTCCTTTGAATATGAACCAGTGGCAAATGAACCAAAACGATAATCTGAAGAGTAAAACATTTTGAACAGAAATCAAAATTAACACTTTTTAGTATTTCTAAATTCAAGACTATTTCCTTTTCATGCCAAAGCAAGATGGATTATTATTAATGAATTTGGAGTCCATTTTAAGATCAGTGACGGTTTCAGTTTGGATTCATACAGTGATAGTTTATATCGGAATCTTGATATAGATACAAGTTTGTTTCAAAGCTTTTTAATAAACATTTAATGAACGATAATTGGGATTAAATTTCTCATTCTAGAGGAGTCATTTATTAGTGCCATTATTTACATAGACTAGAGTCCTGGGCTGAAAAAGATAATCTCAAATTCTGTAAGAAAAAAATTCAGTGTTTAAAATGTAATAAAATATTCATTGCATTATCTGGGAAATGCACAGACATGATTCTGACGTAGACTATATCTGACAAAGATATGAGGTAAAAGATCACCTTATATAACGTTTTTGATCATGTAATGTTGATGGAGTCTCAAGCAATTTATTCAGAAGAAGTTCTCTTAAGGCTTCAATTCGTGTTTCAACTTCAGCATAATCTATGAAAAAAGGAATGCAGAATTCCAATATACCTTTTTTTGCCTGAAGTGTCGACTGAAAATTTTAATATTTTCCTCAGCAAAATCTCATGGATTTAGGATATAACTGATTAATTTTAACAAGGTTTTAAATTGCATCAGTTTTTACAAGATGAATCTTCAAATAATCACCAAACTATTATGTTTTCCTTGGAGGATTAAATTTAAAAGTTGCTTTGTTAGCTCCATGTTCAGTACTCTAGCCTGCACTATTTTCTCTGTACATAGGAGTCAAAACCTAGATTTCTTGTCTTTTTACATATGCAGTCACTGCACCCCCCCCCCAACTACCATATATAATATTTCCTTAACAACTTCACTATTGTGTTCAATTTGGATTAGTTTTGTTTTTCCAATGTCACTAATTTCACCACATGGGTGGCAACGCTCTCTGTTCATTTTCTTCTCAAACGGTTTTTTTTTTTTTTAAGAATTAAAAAAGGGTTATTAAGCAGGTTTTGCTTGGATCTTTGTTCTTAATAAATTTCTAGACTTGGTAATTTCAAATTAGATATTCAAAACAATCACTTTGTGTACTCAAGCAAGGTATATGTACTCTTTACTGTAATTTACATCTGAAAGAGTTCTGTAAACAACAATTTTACAAAAATACAAGCCTTGGCTTTGAAGTTTTTTCACAAGTATGCCAAGCGAGGGAAACCCTAAGCTGTATCCTGTAGTTACTGAAACCTGTTTTATGTCTAGTAATACTAAGCCTTTTAAAAAAAACTGGCTGCAAGCTCCTATTATATATACTACAAAGTAATATGCATCTCTCAGATGGAAAACTTGCCAGAAATATTGTTTAAAGTAATTGTTCCAAATTCTAAAGAGGGCTCCATATAAACAGAAGCTGAAGCCCACATAAGGCTTCTCACGGTGCTACATGTTCTTTATCTTTCCTGTTAAAAAACAGCAGAGAATCAAAGTAACTGAACCCAAATCTTACATTTTTTGAACACTTGAACCTCAGTCTTCCCAAACAGCGACTTAGCTTTTTCATAGTCATTAATGACCACATCGTAATCACCCTTTAAAATAAAAGAACATTGGAGATTTGTCACAATAAAAAAAAATTACAGACTGATTTCAGTGGGAAAAACACATTTGTACTTTATTCTTTAAATGCACTTTACCTTTTGGATATTCCTTTCAATATTAAGAGGAAGGTTAAAAAGAAACTTAAAACGCTGAAGGACATTGAGTGCATTTCTTGTTGAATCTGCCTTGTCTTTGCGACCCAACACTTCTTGGAATAAGGTATCTGCAGTGTTACTTGCCCCTATTTTAAAGGAGGGAGAAAAAAGGAAATAAAGTAATCATTGCAGAATAAGATCACTATATATTCCTCAATAGCTAATCTTATTTATCAAATAATACTGGATGTTAATTATAAAGTAGTGAATAATTAATGCTGATTCTATAAACTCCAATTAACATTTCAATGATTTCTGTTCAGCTATATTACGCACACATCACAATTTACTGAAATACCATTTCGGTGCTGATCTCTTAGCCTTTTAATGTAGTGAGCCCTACGTACAATTAAAAACAACCACATTTTCCTAGTTCAAGTACTTAACTGTGGTGATTTTATAGTTTGTTCTGGCCACCAATCTAAATTTTACAGTAAATCTATGCCTTTTAGGCTATTCGCTCAGAGACTGTTTTTTTTTTAGAACAGAATATAATGAAATTATACTTGTTGAACTCCATAGCATGGGGGGGTACAGGGAGGAGGAGGTTTCTTTCTTTTTTCTTTATAGCTATATAAAGCAAGTCAGGGCTTTTCTGAATTCCAGTAAGAATTTTTTTTTTTTTTTTACGATGGATATCCTTAGATTTTTGGCATTAAAATGCTTCATTTTAAAAAATGAATCTATATAGTAACTAGAGACACATTTAAGCAATTATACAGAGCTCATTACTGGAACACCACTATATAAGGGTCTGATCCTGTTTGCATTGCAGTCAACAATAAAATTCTCATTCCCTTCACTGGATACAAGATCAAGCCCTATGTTAACAATTTTGTGGGAATAAGAATGTCTACATTGTTCTATTCATATTTATTTTAAAATCAAAATACATTCTAAAGAGAATAAAATTATTTTTTCCCCAGACTACAAAGTGTTATATCATTTTCTACTAAAACGTTTCCCATAATTATTTGGCCCAGTATGGGATATGAAACAGTTACATTTTTCAATTTGTGACTTATTTTTAATTAGGCAGAAGGAAAAAGAACTCTTTTAGCCTTTTATATTGCTGCCTGTAAAAAGTGTCTACATTATCTGGTCTAGTGACTATACTTTAAGCAAAGATGAAAAAATTACATCAGTCTCGCTGGGTGGCTTGCATGCCATTTTCTCTAGTCAACACTGTGGGTGGCCTGCTCAAGTTAAAAGTAGTCTTTGTAAAATAATTGTTAAATCTAAATAATGTTTAAACTGTTGAAATTTTGAAGCCCTGACGTAAAAATCTTTCTTTTGTCAGGATAGCCGTTTCTACTACATGTGATTTAATGTAAAATAGTTTAATTCATTAAGAAAAAACCCACAACATAATATCTAACTGGACACAAATACTGACTCTGGATAAAGTTTGATTTTTTCCAAATGCCTATCTATTATATTTTTATATATATATAAAGAAAATCACTGTTTTATTTTAAATCACAACTTACTTATACATTCATTTAATAGTAAAGCAATTAGTCATTTATTATTTTCTGGTAACTATAGTTATAATCACAAGGCATTTTTCCCTTACACATAAGGAAGCTTCTTTAAAAGGTGACTAACAACTGCAGAATTGCACATGGATATTGGTCTTTAGTTTAAAAGAAACCATAACTCAATTTCTTGAAGAAATAATATGCTTTATTAATCCTTAGCACAATTTTAATGTACTTGCATTTCTTTTCAGTGGATTATTTTTAATTAATTTTTGAGAAATATCAAATTTCTATGCAAGAAAAAGTTTATCTTTTTAGTTACACAAACTGAAAAGTTAATCATTGTCCTTTGTTTATGACCTATTACAAAATCTCCTGTAATACTTAAGAGTGCATCACCTCCAACGTTACGTTAGACCCCTGGTGTTCTTAACCATTAAAAACACTGGCATATTTCAGACTGCTCGGCAGACTCATGTTTAAAAGGAGTTGGTGTACCTTATAAACACATTTTTTTCTCCAAAGGGTTAAGCTTCAAACAATCCTCACATCTTGACCTCTGAATAAAGACCTATGCCTGTAATGCTGAAGTCAATGGGATTTTTGTCACTGACTTCAATGGGTGCCGAACAAAGCCCTATGCTGAAGAAATGTACTTAAGAAAGGTCTATCAGACACTCTGTCCATAAGTGCTTCTGTCCATAAGTGGTTCTTACCAAAAAGTAAAGTACTGACTACTTATCAGTTTTCCTTCTCTGACAAGTTGGGAAATAAAAAACCATATGTGGACAGAAGAAAATGACGATCAGGTAGATACCATACCAATAAAAGGAAATCAACTTTTAAAAATATACTGAATTTTTTTAAGCTATCATTCTTGATTAAACCCATCCCTTTGCACAGTATAATACACGATTTTATATGTAAATATAAAGTTCTGCAAATAAGCTATTATTCTCTTTCTTTTTTAAAGCCCAGGCCCTGGCCCATGCAGCGTCTTCCATCATGACTTGCTCACCTTCACAGGGACAGAAAAGCCACCAATCCTTTTGCACAAGAAAGCAAAAGCCAATATCATTCTGAAGTGGCTGGCACAAGCTATTCTAAAAAGCTTGCTTGCAAAAGATGGACTGCATTACTTGCATACAGATTTCAACTCCACTTGCTAAACCAGAGAATGATCATAGAACCTATTGTTAATCTGAGGTCTGCCACAAGCAGTCCATGAGAGGATACATGAATTAGTCTAAATACAGGATACTTTTGCTGTGTTCTTTTACTATTTTTACATTTTTAACATTTATTTTGGTCAAAAGGAAAAAAGCTTGCACTGACTTTACATGTGGCTAGGTGTAAAATATATGGCATTGTAGGGTGTGCCTAAAATTTTGGCACATTTATGTTTTCCTACGTTTATCATTTTGCTTGTATTAAAAAAAAACCCAAACACCAAAACAGATGTGTGGACACAAACTGTTCAGATAGTAAATTGCAAATACCAGGTTTTGCATGGCCAAGGGAAAAAAAAAAAAAACTACCTGCAAAACTGCATGTATAACAGTGTACATGAAATGTGCTATTACAGAGCCTGGGTGGAGGCCCTTTTGAAAAACTATTCCCGCGCCCCCTACCCACACTATCATTGTGTATTCACACACAAGAGTATACTGACCAAAAAAAAAAAAAAAAAAATCTACTTCCATGTCACTTTTCTGATTCATACAGCACATTTAGGCTCTCAGACATTGAGTCAGTTATCTGGATGTCATTCCCTGCTTATTGATACAGCACTAAGGGAAACATCCCTTCCTCTGTGAAAAAAATCACAGTGAAACAAAGTAAAAGTATCTTGGCACAAGTCCAAAAATTAGGAACTGTAACTTTTGTGATCTGGTGAAGCATGTACCAAGCAAGAGAAATGTAAATACTCTCTCCCAACTTAATCATACAATATGAGGAATACTTTAACAGAAAGAGGTTATGGAATTTTCAAAAGCGCCTACATGACTTCGGCGTACCAGTCTCACTGTGGTCTGAATGACTGAATATCATATAAAAAATGTATTGTAAATAAATCTTACTAGTGTAAACACTATTTCCAGTGGCAGTTCTCTATTTTTCTTCTGCCACTGCTTTAATGTATTGCATTTAATTTCACTCATTGTCCTAGATACACATTTATTTTTCAGAACGTTTTTGTGTATACTTTTTAAAACCAAGGTTTGTCACTTTAGAAGCAGGAAAACAATATTTACCTTAAAAGTCTCCCCTTCTTCCCCACTGTTAACCATAAATCTGATCCTGTACCTACTGAAGTTCATGGCAAAGTTCCCATGGATTTCAATGGATGCAGCATCAGGTCCCAAAAATCATCACTATGCAAGAATAAATGCCAGGACAAAACTTACTGTTTTCTACTGTGTAACAAATTCCAAGAAATATATTAAAGCTTTCATAAAGTCTGAAGTCCATAAATAGTTGCTGGTGGGAGGACAAAACTTACTGTTCAGTACATTCTCCAGTTTTTGCGTCATGGATCCTTCTACTTTTTCCGTTCCGTCCGCTTCCAGTTTTTGATGGATTGCTGGAATAAAATGTCTAGTTAAAATGCAGACCATTTAAATCGATGGGAATACCTTATATCATCGTGACACTTTAAAACAGCTTCTCAAATTTTTTTTATTAAGTGCTATATTTCTTGCTAGACACAAGCAGCTCAAACGTTATGAGGCACCATGGTCTAGTGGGCCACAGGGCGAAGAGCCAGATACTCCGAAATTCTAATTGTTATTTTGCCACTGTGTGACATTACACAAATCACTTATCTCCTGGTCTCAGTTTTCCCCTCCAAGGATAATGTTATAAAATATTATTAATTTTGTATAGTATTTTGAAAATATAAATAACACATAAATGCTATATGTTACCATGACACTGGAAAGTAGTTTGTAGGTGTGACCCTAACAGCATCCCAATGCAAGAGGCTCACTGATATCTAGTAATGAGTTTCAGCTCGCCTGACCAGTTCAGAGTACCCCAATTCATTAATATTATAATCTGTATCTCGTGTGTGTTTTGTGAAAACTAGCAACATACTGATTACTAACATTCTTGTGCGGTGTATATACGGTAAGTTCCTAAGGGACCATACAAATATGAAGGAAATGTGGAACTAAAATGTGTTTACCAGACAAGGCTGGGGCGAGGGTGAACAGGTTTCTCTCAGACAAAAGACAGGCTAACACTTCCAGCCAGGTGTCACCACAGGTGATTAGCAATCACATGTCAAGTGGTCATTCATTTGCACTGGAGAAGGCAGGAACAGATCAATTTGCATTTTAGCAAACACCAGCAGGGGAAGAAACCGGCATGGAACTTCTTTCACCCCAGATTCCATGTCTCCTTCCTCAGAGATTGAACAAACTTTATTAGGGGGTGGGGGACGTGGCAGGGGTAACCTTCAGAAGAATCAATTTCAAAGGTTCACTGGACTATAAAAGAGAGGAGCAAAGAACCTCAAGTTATCTTTCACCTAAGACGACAAAGGAACCAAGTATTTTGTGCTAGATTCTGACGGGGGGAGGGGGAGGAAGTGGGGTTAGCCATCTTGCTGGAAGGAAGTGTGGTAAGAGTCTTACCTTGAACCAAGACTGTAGTTTTGTTAAGTTTCTAGAAAGCACTTTTAATTGCTTATAACCAATTCTAACTCTATCCTTTATACCTGAACTCATTTAAAATCCCATCTCCTTTTGTTCATAAACTTGTTTTACTTTTAATCTAAATCAACCCAGTGCTGTGCTTCAACTAAAGTGATAAGATGTGCATTCTGTCTCTTCAGAGAAGCAAACAAACCTTATTTTTCCTCTGAATGATCCATGAAAGAGGCTAGACATTGCAGAGCGTACAGTTTGGGAAAATTCAGGACTGGGGGTCATCTTGCCAGGTGTAACCAAGCCTGGCATATACCAGAGCAAGGCTAGGATGTAACAAGTGGGCTGCTAGAATCAGAGTAGCTGACCAGAGCTGCTTAACACACAGATACTCAGCGCCTGCTTGACTCCTGGCTGTTAGTGTCAGGGCTGTGAGGTTGGATGACTAGTAATAGGTGCCTATATAAGACAAAGTACTGAATATCAGGACTGTTCTTTTAAAATCAGGACATCTGGTCACTGTAGCTGTGAGCACAGCAGCAGAGCATTTAAGGCACCCAGGTTTACAGGCTGTGGAGACACAACCATTCAGTGGGCTGGACTGCACCCCAGAACATGACAATAGAGAGAAGCCACAGTTATATTATAATTAAGGCTAAGATTTTGTCATAATTATTTTTAGTAAAAGTCACGGAGAGGTCACAGGTAATAAACAAAAATTCACGGAAGCCGTGATCTGTCTGTGACTTTTGCTGCTTGTCTCCATCGTTTCCCGCATCACCGTGGTGGCTGGGAGCTGTGGGATGACCATATTTCCCAAAGAGAAAATGGGACACCCCAGCCGCTCACGCAAGGCGTTCCCCTCTCCCCGTGCAAGGCTTTTGCCTGTCACTGGAACCCTGAGGAGGGCCCCCTCAGGAGTCTGTCACCTGTCACTGGAACTTTGCAAGGGGCCCCCTGTCACTTGTTGCTGCTGTTGCCTGTCACTGGAACCCTGCCAGGGCCTCACTGGCTGTCAGCTCCAGAGTCCTTCAGCCCCGAAGCTGAAGCAAAAAATGTCATGGAGGTCTCTGGAATTTGGATTCCATGACTTCCATGACCTCTGTGTCATAAATGTAGACTTAATTATAATTAGAGCTGTCAAGAGATTAAAAAAAAATCGCGATTAATTGCACCGTTAAACAATAACAGAATACCATTTATTTAAATACTTTTGGATGTTTGCCACATTTTTAAATATATTGATTTTAATTTCAACACAAAATACGAAGTGTATAGTGCTCATTTATATTTATTTTTAATTATGAATATTTGCACTGTAAAAATAAAAGAAATAGTATTTTTCAATTCACTTAATACAAGTACTGTAGTGCAAGCTCTTTATCACAAAAGTTGAATTTACAAATGTAGAATTATGTACAAAAAATAACTACATTAAAAAAAAATATAAAACTTCAGAGCCTACAAGTCCACTCAGTCCTATATTTCTTGTTCAGTCAGTTGCTCAAACAAGTTTGTTTACATGTGCAGGAGACAATGCTGCCCACTTCTTGTTTACAATGTCACCTGAAAGTGAGAACAGACGTTTGGCATGGCGTTGCAAGATACATCTCTATCTCGCTATAACGCAACCCGATATAACACGGGTTTGCGTATAGCGCGGTAGCAACAGGGCTCCGGCGGCGCTTTAAAGGGTCTGTGGCTCTGGCTGCTACGGGGCTGTGGCAGCGGGGCTCCACCAGCGATTTAAAAAGCCTGGGGCTCCCCACAGCAGCTGGAGCCCAGAGCTCTTTAAATCACTGCCGGAGCCCTGCCGCCCCTACCCCGATATAACAGGGTTTCACCTATAACATGGTAGGGATTTTTGGCTCCCCATGACCGCGTTATAGCAGGGTAGAGTGTATTAACATGCCAGATGCGCTAAAGATTTCTGTGTCCCTTCATGCTTCAACCACAATTCCAGAGGACATGCATCCATGCTGATGATGGGTTCTGCTCAATAATGATCCAAAGCAGAACAGACTGATGCGTGTTCATGTTCATTATCTGAGTCAGATGTCACCAGCAGATGGTTGCTTTTCTTTTTTGGTGGTTCGGGTTCTGTACTTTTTGCATCAGTCTTTTAAGACTTCTGCTAGCATGCTCCACATCTCGTCCTTCTCAGATTTTAAAAGGTACTTCAGATTATTAATTCTTGGGTTGAGTGCTCAGTTATCTTTAGAAATCTCACATTGGTACCTTCTTTGCGTTTTGTGAAATCTGCAGTGAAAATGTTCTTAAAATGAACAACATGCTGAGTCATTAGCCGAAACTGCTATAACATGAAATATATGGCATAATGCAGGTTAAATACAGAGCAGGAGACATACAATTCTCCACCAAGGAGTTCAGTCACAAATTTAATTAACACCTTTTTTTAACAAGTTTCATCAGCATGGAAGCATGTTCTCCAGAAGGCTGGCCATAGCATAAAGGGGCATAAGAACGTTTAGCATATCTGGCATGTAAATATCTTGCAATCCCAGCTACAAAAGTACAATTCAAATGCCTGTTCTCACTTTCAAGTGACATTGTAAATAAGAAGTGTACAGCATTATCTCCTGTAAATGTAAACAAATTGGTTTGTCTTAGCGATTGGCTGAACATGAAGTAGGACTGAGTGGACCTGTGGGCTCTAAAGATTTACATTGTTTTGTTTTTGAGTGCAGTTATGTAACAAAAAAAAAAATTATTTGTAAGATGCACTTTTGTGACAAAGAGATTGCACTACAGTACTTGTATGAGGTGAATTAAAAATACTATGTCTTTTATTATTTTACAGTGCAAATATTTGTTATAAAAATAATATGAAGTGAGCACTGTACACTTCGTATTCTCTGTTGTAATTCAAATCAATATATTTGAAAATGTAGAAAAATATCCAAAATATTTGATAAATTTCAATTTCAAGTCTTGTTTAACAGTGTGATTAAAACTGTGATTAATCACGATTAATTTTTTTAATTAATTGCAAGAGTTAACTGAGATTAATCAACAGCCCTAATTAAAATAGTACCTAAAAACATCAAAAATGCTATTTTGGGTCAGACCAAACCTAGTACCCTGTCTCTGACAGTGGCTAGTACCAGAGCTTCAGCTGTAGTGTATAGAACAGTGCTATTGGAGTGATCCAATCATCTTCCCCTCCCAGCTTCTCGCAGTCAGAGCTTTAGAGTCGCCCCAAGCATAGAGTTGCATCCCTGACCATTTTGACTACTAGTTCTTGAGAGAATTATCCTCTATATTCCCAGACAAAAAACTACAATAAAAGGGAGTTAAGATTGAGAGTATGTACCAGTAATTTAAGGATATAAAAGATTACAAAGATGCTGAATTATCCCAAAGTCAATTATAAATCCAGAGTTAAAGTCAAACGTCATGTTAAAATATGCAAATACACAGTTGGAGCACCCACACAACTGTAACTCTGCCCTGCAGTGACACCACGCATTAACCATTTGATTAAAATTAAGACATTTTGGTGTTTTTGGTCCCAGACTATATGAAACCGATTTTTAAAAGACCTGTTTTTCCCCTAATTGTGTTATTACAGGGCAGAGAAGACTGTTTGGGTTGCTCAACTGTGTAACAAGTTATGAAACGCTGCTGTGTGATATTGCCAATGATTTCAAAATATCTAGTATCAGTGGGCACAGTGCTATTAATTTTTGAAAAATTAGAGAAACAGTTGGGAGAGATGGGTGACAGTGCCTGGCATCTAGTTAGCAGAGCTAAAGCTTCAACTATCTCTGTAACCATCTTAAGATGAAAGAACTTGTTGATGGCAGCCATTAATTCCTTCCAGCATAACAATAACCCAACTCAGCTCAGCCCATCTTCCTAATAGTTTCAAGTGTTGACACACTAAATGACTTACCTCCCATATAAAAAGAAAAAAAAAAAAGAAAGGGTTGGAGGAGAGGGGGAAGAGACGAGATAAGATAATAGGGCAGGGGTTCTCAAACTGGGGTCAAGACCCCTCAGGGGGTTGTGAGGTTATTACATGGGAAGTCGTGAGCTGTCAGCCTCCACCCCAAACCCCGCTTTGCCTTCAGCATTTATAATGGTGTTAAATATATAAACAAATGTTTTTAATTTACAAGGGGGGGTCACACTCAGAGGCTTGCTATGTGAAAGGGGGTCACCAATACGATAGTTTGAGAACCACTGGAATAAGGCATACCCACAACCCTTGGCATGGGGGAGGGAGAATGGAAGATCCTGGTATTGGGGGCTTTGGGGAGTTGCAAATAGTTCCTGAAATAGAGAGGGGGTGGACAGGTGGCATACAGGAAGCTTGTGAGGAAGAATGAAAGAATGCAAAGAACCTGTAGTGTGGGCAGTGGTGAGCTTGGCATACAGGAGCAACAAAGTGTGTGACCTTTTACCTATCTGAACACTCAAGAGATAACCTAAAAATGGTATAAATTTAAACTTCTAGCATATTTGGGATACAATTACTAAAAATTGTATCAGTCCAAATGCTTAAACCACTTTTCAAAATGAGACTGGACAATTATGGTGTCACCAATAAAGAGAGTTCTATTGTCCAAGAATTGGTGTGAACTACTGACCAGTGTCTAACACCTGATACATTTTCCTTTAGAGTCACTGCCCTACCAGCTTCTAACTCTTTAAGTGCTTTGGAACACTGCAGACTTGATCCTGCTCATTCCTTTGTCAGCTTTAAACCGGTATACTTTTGGCTGTGTCTACACTGCCCTGCAGTTTGGACTACAATGGTGTGAATAGCCATGCACACCAAAATGCTGTGCCATCATGCCCCCATGTGGATGCTGCAGGTGCAAATTACAAGGTTCCTAGTTCACAGTAATGGAGTCCTGTTTGAAGAGGACTACATTAATGTAACCTAGGAACCTTTTAATTCACACCCATTGTATCCACATGGGAGCATTAAAGCACAGCATTTCAGTGTGCACTGCCATTCAGACCCCCATAGTCTGATCTGCAGGGCAGTTTAGACAAGCCCTTTATTGTCTTCAGTGGAGTTATTCCTGATTTTACACTGATATGAGATGAGAATCAAGCACTATGAGTTTGGAATGTACTACAGATAAAATTATATTCTAAGTTTAAAATTGCTTGTTTGCAGTGTATTGAACAGTATACCAAAAAAATCAATCAACTTATTTGGATTACACTTAGTAACTACATCCTACAGTGCAGTGGTTCCCAATCTGAGGTCCACGAATAGGGTCCTACCAAATTCACAGTCCATTTTGGTCAATTTCATGGTCATAGAATTTTAAAAATAATAAATTTCATGATTTCAACTATTTAAATCTGAAATTTCACGGTGTTGTAATTGTAGGGATCCTGATCCAATGAGGAATTGTGGGGCAGTCACATGGTTATTGTAGCGAGATTTGTGGTACTGCTACCCTTACTTCTGCACTGCTGCTGGTGGCGGCGCTGCCTTCAGAGCTGGGAAGCCGGAGAGCAGTGGCTGCTGGCATGGAGCCCAGCTCTGAAGGCAGTAGCGCAGAAGTAAGGATGGGATGGGATGGTATCACCACCCTTACTTCTGCGCTGCTGCCTTCAGAGCTGGGCCCTTGGCCAATAGCCACCGCCCTACAGCCACCCAGCTCTGAAGGCAGCGCTGAACTGAGGGTAGCAACACCGCAACCCTCCTAAAATAACCATGCGACCCCCTGCAACTCCCTTTTGGGTCAAGACCCCCAATTTGAGAAACACTGGTCTCCCCCATGAAATCTGTAAAGTGTACTATAGTGTAAAAGCACACAAAAGACCAAAGACCAGATTTTACAGCCTATGACACGTTTTTCATGGCTGTAAATTTGGTAGGGCTCTACCCCATAACCCATGCGTTGTCTGCAGAGCAGAAGCAGGAGATTTATAGAAAGCTGCTGGTCTGCCGTGGTCTCATTTCCAGTAAGAGAAGCAGAAATGACAGATGAGATTAAATGAAAGGGAAATGGAGATAGTACAATTAGCCTTTTTTTTCTTTTCTTTTTTTTTAACTTTTTAAAATTAGGGACAGTTAAAAATATATATACACATTTTCCTGGCATTACTTTTCCATGTAACTCAATTCCTGTAGTTGCCACTAGGAGGCTATGTGATCATGAATGGGAAAGCAGGTGATCTTTGAAACCACAAACAGGAAGGTGAGTGGCCATAAAACAATGTCTAGATGAAGATACAGTCCACATTATGAAAGTGTTTGAGACCCCTTGCTACAGAGTACCCAGACTTTGAAATTGTTGGACCTGTGGCTCTGTAAAAGCTGTCACACAACTGCATTTTAAAAGCTGTGGAGGTAAGAGAAGAGAGGAAATCTATAAGGTATAAAGTGTTTTGTCAGGGTGTTAAGAGATTCTAGAGTAGAGGGAAAGTGTTGTCTGGAGTAAGTGAGATAATGGTGACTGTTTACCTACATACCGGTTAGTATTTTTGTTTGGACTAGTTTTGTACAACGAGTCCAGCTAAATTACCTTAAACTCACTGAACACGGTGTACATAAAAATAACTTCTCTATGCACACTCAAACTGGTAGAGAATACAACATATTACACATGCACAACACACACCTTCACTTTCCATATACAGAAACCATCCAACAGTATTTTCAGATTTAGCTATATGTCTATTCCTCATTGAGAACAATGCACATACTAATTTTAGGTTCAAGATTCAATGCAAAAAGCTTCTGAAGGATTTATTAAAATGGTGATTTAAATCATGTTTTCATTATAAAGTAACTCAAAAACAGTGAAACATTTTCTTCATACACAGAGGCTGGATGCTCAAAAGCCTAGGAAAAGAAGAAGTGCTATCTGGATAAACTGGACTTCTTGCCTGCCACACAACAACAACAAAGAAACTCAAGAATGGGCTAAAGTGACACCATGCAAACAAGAGCAGTCAAAGTAGATGCCAATAAAAGGGATTAGGCCTCACTAATAAGAGGCTCCAGAAAAAATCCAAAATCTTTCAGGAAAAAAATATCTTTTTTCCTGGTTTCCCCTGGTTCCCCCAATGCCTGATATGGAAAAATTAGAACTTTGGGGGGAAATGGAAAATAAATTTTCATGTGAAAAAATGTGTCTCTGAATGAACAAAGAATTATTAGAGTAATATATAAAATATTATTACTAATGAATTTCAGTCCTTCCAAATGCTTTCTAATAAGTATGTCAAATGAAGTTACTTTATTTCAAAACTTACAGTATTAGGCAATTACAATTCCTGTAAACTGTAGGCCTATATACTGTATATATCTATGTAATCCTCTGGGGCATATTATTACAGCCCCCCAGTCAGTACAGTACAAAGATGCTACCATTTTTACTAGCAAGCAGGAGTGAAGTTTAGTGTGGTGACAACATGAGCAGGAAGAGAGAAGTTGCTGTCCTCCTGACAGGCCCCCAGGGAGCAGCTCACTCATCCTATCTCAGCAGATTAGAAGGTTGACACCCTGTGTCTTGCTGGGGAACAAACGAACAGACTACTGTCTGCTTCTGTAGAGCCAGTGGGGCAGAGGCCTGTGCCTGCAAGGCACTGGAAGAGAATCTTGAGGAGCTAGAATGGATCCTGTCTCAGAGTCCTGACCCTGACATCCACCAGAGGAACCAACACCACCAAGCACTGAGAAGCTCTTGTTTTTTCCTTTTTCCTCAGCAAAGATGATGTGACTGTCTTCTAACATGTAGAAGTATTTCCAAGCTGGAAGTAATTCAGGCAAAAAAAGGACCTGTGTTTTGCAAATACTGCCAAATGAAATATGCCTTTCCATATGCCACTAGAATGACCATACACACCCTAGCATGCAAGAAGTATCCTGCAGTCATTAAAAGTGGAAATGAAGGTCAAGAAGACGTGTGAGATAGACAACATGGACATTGGTTGCATTTGCAACAAACATTCTTGATCCAGAAGTCCTTCTGCTTCTGTGAAATCTTCATCTGGAAGTGTTGTACACTCAGGTGTCCACTCTTCAGTCATCAGGAAAATACAGGCATCTGAACCAACGATATCCAAAAGACTCCCAACAATGATTGTATGCAGTGTAGTTGTAGCTATGTCAGTCCCAGGATATTAGAGAGACAATGCAGGTGGGGTGTTAACAGACCATTCTATTTTGAATGGTTCCTTACAATATGTGCTAACTATTTAAGGTAAAAAATCTGTTCCACCTTGCATTTTGCTGTGAGGCTGGGAGTTCCTTTCCCAGACCTGAAGATGACCTTTGTGTGGCTTGAAAGCTTGTCTCTCTCACCAACACAAGTTGGTCCAATAAAAGACATTACCTCCCAACAATGACTTCATTTATAGACAAGATGACACCTGAATATCAACAAAAAAGACTGATAAAGCAAGACTGACATATGCTTCTGGTATTCCAGTGTCAGTCACTGAAAACAGTTATTGACAGGCAGCATTTAAATTATTAAGACCATCATACCAGTTACCAAGCAAACATTTTTGAGCAAGCCTCTTCTACAGTCAGAATATGAACATGCAATTCAACCTGTGCAAGAAAAAAAATAAATCAGTGAAGCACTTTGTCTGGCAGTACTTACATATGGGTAGACAAATGTAGGGGTGGAAGGGGAAGGAATCAAACTTTGTAATAACACCACTTTAGGAGAAAACAGACAAACTGCAAAGTATATTAGGAGAGAAATATGTGAAGTACTAGAGAAGAGTGGAAATGGGAAAGTATTTGCTCCACTGACTGACAATGCCAGTAATATGAAGGCAGAATGGGACAACATAATAGACAAATATCCCCATATAACTGTAAAAGGATATGTTTTTCGTTGCCTAAACCTGCTTATTAATGATTTCATGCAGTTGTGCACATTGGAAGAGATCTATAAAAAAAAGCAAAAGAAATTATAAAATATGTGACAACTACTCATATTCTTTAAGAAGAAGCAAAAAGAAAAAAGTATTGTAAAAATAAAATGGTAACACTGCACGTTTCTAACAAAACAAAATGGGAATTGTGGGGATGTCATTTGAAAATATATTAAAACAAAGAAGCTGTTCAAGAAAGAGTGATGACTGAAGATCTTAAAAGTGTACAACACACTGTACTTCAGGAGGACACCTTCTGGGTTCACCTGCAGAACACTCTGAAGATTCTGCAACTAACTGCTTCTTCAATCACTGTATCTGAATCAGACAAAGCACTTCTGTCAGACATTCCTCAAGTTATGACAAAGATAAAGTCAACTGTATCGAAAATCTAAGATCATCTCCACATACAAGTCAGGAAGATGTAAAAGTGAAGGACTTTATATGTAGATGGGAAGAATTCTGCTGTAAACCAATATATGCTACTGCAAAACACTTAGATCCAAGGTTCAAAGGTAGTTATGTTAGTGATGATAGCATTGTTACATCACGACTGGATTACTAAAAAAACTACACATTTAGGACTAGATTTTGGATAAGCATAAGAACATAAGAATGGCCATACTGGGTCAGACCAAAAGTCCATCTAGCCCAGCATCCTGTCTGCCGACAGTGGCCAATGCCAGGTGCCCCAGAGGTTGTGAACCTAACAGGTAATGATCAAGTGATCTCTCTCCTGCCATCTATCTCCATCCTCTGACAAACAGAGGCTAAGGACACCATTCCTTCGCCATCCTGGCTAATAGCCATTAATGGACTTAACCTCCATGAATTTATCTAGTTCTCTTTTAAACCCTGTTATAGTCCTAGCCTTCACAATCTCTCCAGGCAAGGAGTTCCACAGGTTGACTGTGCGTAGTGTGAAGCATTTTCAATGTTGCAGAATACAGAACCTCTTCAGGTATTTGATCCCAGAGTACAATCTGGAAATCCGTCAAGCACACTGCTCCTACAACACAGTGGCAAGGCCTCTGTACAGCACAACCATTGACTCCTTTTGCTTCTCATCTGCTTCAGAGCCCTCCATCTTCTGAAGCATGAGAAAGACACAGGTCAATGTTTGGAAATATACACACAAACTCAAGAAACACGATAACGTGAAAGAGTTTGTTTCATGCCGTGCATATCCTCAGTTTAATGAAACAGATGAGGATCATAGTGGAAGTTCAGAATCAGAAGCTGTTAATTTTTGAGAGAAAGATTCTGATTAGAAAAGTCACAAGAAAAAACTTGAGCTATGGTAGCATTTCCAAGAGGAAATTGATAATTAAACTGTTTAAGTTATACTTGTTTATTTATATGATAGCTAGATTTGCCTACAAATATGACATTATATATAATGATAATACACTACTAAAGAGTCTGATATTCACTATAAAATCTGGATATATACCGATATTTACTGCAGATCCTTAATGTTGTACTATGTTAACCACACTATAATGAATATATATTAATTAGAGCTGTCAATTAATTGCATTTAACTCATGCGATTACCTCAAAAAAATTAATTGCAATTAATCACAGTTAAGCAATAGAATATCAATTGAAATTTATTAAAATGTGTGGATTTTTTCTACATTTTTAAATATATCAATTTCAGTCACAACACAGAATACAAAGTGTACAAGGCTCACTTTATATTATTTTTATTACAAATATTTGCACTGTAAAAATGATAAAATAAATAGTATTTTTCAATTTACGTCATACAAGTACTGGAGTGCAATCTCTTTATCATGAAAATGCAAGTTACAAATGTAGGTTTTTTGTTACATAACTACACTCAAAAACAAACCAATGTAAAACTTTAGAGCAAGGGTTGGCAACCTTTCAGAAGTGCTGTGCCGAGTCTTCCTTTATTCACTCTGATTTAAGGTTTCGCATGCCAGTAATAATTTTAACGTTTTTAGGTCTCTTTCTATAAGTCTATAATATATAACTAAACTATTGCTGTATGTAAAGTAAATAAGATTTTTAAAAGGTTTAAGAAGCTTCATTTAAAATTAAATTAAAATGCAGAGCCCCCATACAGGTGGCCAGGACCCGGGCAGTGCGAGTGCCGTTGAAAATCAGCTCATGTGCCGCCTTCAGCACCCGTGCCATAGGTTGGCTACCCCTGCTTTAGAGCCTAGAAGTTCACTCAGTCCTACTTCTTGTTCAGACAACCCCTAAGAGAAACAAATTTGTTTACATTTACGGGAGATAATGCTGTCCACTTCTCAATTATAACGTCACTTGAAAGTGAGACGAGGCATTCACATGGCACTGTTGTAGCTGGCGTCACAAGATATTTACATGCCAGATACACTAAAGATCCATATGCCTCTTCATGCTTCGGCCACTGTTCCAGAGGACATACTTCCATGCTGATGACACACGCGTTAATTAAATTTGTGACTGAACAACTTGGGGGAGAATTGTATGTGCCCTGCTGTTTTACCTGAATTCTGCCATATATTTCATGTTATAGCAGTCTCAGATGGTGACCCAGCACATGTTGTTCGTTTTAAGAACACTTTCACTGCAGATTTGACATATGCAAAAAAGATACCAATGTGAAATTTTTAAGATAGTTACAGCACTCGACCCAAGATTCAAGAATCTGAAGTGCCAATCTTCTTGTTGTTTTCTTTGCTGGGCTGCATCCTTGGCTGCCTGTTCTCTTTTGTAGGCTGCCAGTTTGATTTGTTCTTCTTTTTCTTTCCACTCAACCTCTTTTTCTCTTTTTTCCAGTTGTCGCCGGTGATCTGCTTCTTTGATTTGTTCCTCTGCATCCAGTTTTGCTCTTTCTTGTTTCAGGGCATCCTTAGGTTATGTCTGGGTTCCTGCTTCTTGTGTTTGGGCGTGACCCTCTTGGTTGGTTCTTGTCTGACTGCTGGCTCCTCTTTTGTCTTCCTGGCGGTCCTACCCAGCAACCACGTCTGCCCATTGTTTTTTTTTTATTTCTACGCTACCTTTATTCAATATGAAGATTAATTAGTCAACCACTTATTTACCTGTGTGATGTTGTTTGTGGAATATTGACTCCCAATAGGGGAGTGCTCATGTCTTCCAAAGACCTCTTTTGTCCACGTTTTATGATTCATCGTGCTCTAAAATGCAGCCAGATGAGACAGACAGGAAACGAGGAAAAAAATCATCTCCATGGCAATCACTTTATTTAACCAACCGACTTTCTCTACTAGCTGAAAAGCCCTAGCCAGAGAAAGACAACATATAACCTACTACCTTACTGGGCTTCTGGATTCTTACCTTTCCCACTTCGCGTGCACCAGTAGGTTACCATAAGAAAATTTACAATGTACTCAGATTTGACAATATCGACTCAATGCAGAAACGTGCCAAAGACCACTCCAGCATTATAATACCAGCTTCGATCTGACCTGCTGCCCTACCCGAGCCACATTCACGTGTCAATACTGGCTCTACTTCCTGTTCCAAAAGAGCCGCTGGGATCCTCACGACTCGCGCGCCTAACTGCCGTTCATCCACAACCAACTGGACACAAATCCTCCATCCCTGTCTCTCCTCGTTACTCTCAATCCCGACTTTAAACCCTCTACGCAACAAAGTGACACTCGCACAACACGCAGACATCGACCATCAACCCAGAAGACAAAACTAGTATAACCTCCATGCATAATGAGAGATAGATATATACCATGAGACACATATATACTGTTGACTATAACCTCCGTTGAATGCAAAACAGATCGGCCATTTAACAATCCCACACCGGCTAGTTCGACCCCTGAATGGCTGCCACTAGCTCATGCTCACACCTGCCCCTCCGTAGAATCATAACACGCACAAGGAATTCTGCCTTCCTTCGCTTCCTGTCTAGACCCTACCCATAGGATACTCTTACACGAGGTCTTAAAAAGAACCTTATTATATTAAAGAAGAGAGAACCTCTAATGCATGAACCCCTGCTCTCTGCATCATACGTGCATACTCCAGGGCTAACCTGCTTACTATCACTCTCTTCGTCGCTCGTCTCTGC